>NC_090924.1:1106461398-1106761398 GCF_040938575.1 Ambystoma mexicanum | reverse complement strand
CTGCAGACCTGCACAGATCTGTAGCACTACTGCGCCCACAAATTACTGTGGACATGGCAGTACAGTCTTTTAAAGGATATGCCTCCACCCACTTGCTGAATGCACAAATTACCACTAACACATATCTGTAGTTCTGGCACCTTTCCATTTCTAATGAAATCAAAATGGACCACCTCAAATGGCATAGAGGGTGGGCCGAAACTACCTGCTGGAGTCACGGTTCCCTTCCCTACATTGTGTTGCAGGCACGTAATACAATTCTGCACTAGTCTTTCTGCATTCTTTTTTATGTGCTCATTCTTCCATACTGTGGATAAATGCTGTACCATCTTCTTCGCGCAAATGTGGGTAGGGCTATGCGCCATTATAACCATTGCAGTCACGTAACAATTTGGCAACATCCAGTTCTTTGTTTCCTTGTCCATCCAACATCCTTCCAAATCTAACTCAGCAGAGCCCTGTGCCCACCCCTGAATCTCTTTGCTCGTGGCCTCAGCCTGCATTTCTTTGACTGTGGCAACTCCATTCTCTATCATACAAGGTACTTCCTCAGTCTGTACTGTCATCATTCTATTCCCCAAATCTGTGGATGTTTGCTTCGCAATCCTGTCTGCAAATGTGTTTCCCACTCCCACTCTACATGTTACTTTCTTATGCGCCTCGCACTTCACTATAGCTAGGCGCTTTGGAAACGTGAGTGCAGACAACAATCGGACAATCAAAGGGCCATGCTGAATCCTGGCCCCATGTGATGTCAAGAAACCCCTCTCAGCCCAAAGTCGGCCGAAGTTGTGAACCACGCCAAAGGCGTACTGGCTGTCAGTATAAATATTCACGTTCAAATTCTCAGAGAGTTCACAGGCTCGGGTCAGTGCTATTATTTCTGCGGCTTGCGCCGAATTGTAGGGGATTCTTCTGCTTTCTACAACACTCTTTAGGGTAGTAATTGCATATGCGGCATCAGGTAATTTAAAACAGGAGCCATCACAAAATAACTCCCTATCTGGCTCCTTCTGTGGGATATCACTCAAATCAATCCTTCCCTTTGTTTCTTCTTCAGTGATCATTAAACAATCATGGGGTGGTCATTCGTTGTCACCAATTTCTGCTATGGGCAGTGGCATTAATTCTGCAGGATTCAATGCGCTACACCTCATAATTTGGATGTAGGGTGCAAACAAGATGAGCTCATATCTTGTCAGTCTAGCTGAGGTGAGGTGTTGCGTCTGTGTCCTATTTAATAGGACGTCTATAGCATGTGGCACCATCAGAATTAAAGTGTGCCCCAATACCATTCCTTCCGTTTGTTTCACTGACGCAGCAGCCGCTGCGACAGATCGCAAACATCATGGTAGTGCGCGCGCTACAGGGTCCAACGCGCAAGAAAAATAGCCGCACGGCCTCTTTCTTCCACCTTGTTCCTGTGTCAAAACCGCCAATGAACATCCTTCACTCTCACTCACAAATAGTCTAAAGATCTTTTTATAGTTAGGAGTGCCTAAAACTGGCGCAGCACACATTGCAGCTTTCAATTGCTCAAACGCTTTCTGACATTCTCATCCCACTGTAAAGGCATCTCTGCATCCTTTTTTGTCAACTTTATCATCGGCTTCACAATCAACGCAAAATTACTGATCCACTGCCGACAATAAGAGGCCATGCCTATTACAGCTCTCACTCCTTTTTGAGTTTTTGGAATATGCATACTAGAAATACTTTCTATGAGTTCTGGTGTTAATCTTCTCCCTTCTTTCGAAAGTAGGTAACCCAAATAAGACACCTCCTTCTGATTATACTGGAATTTCTTCAAAATTGCCTTATGACCATGGGTCGCTAAGTGTGTCAATAGTAATATAGTACTTTCTTTGCAGATCTCTTTCGTGTCAGCAGCTAATGACAAGTCATCTATGTACTGCAAGAGTACGCAACCTTTGGGTAATTCTAGCATGTCTAGCTGTTCCTTTAGTGCCCTGTGGTAAATGCTCGGGCTTTCTGTGTATCCTTGTGGAATGCGTGTGAATGGGAATGATCGACCTCCTAGAGTGAACGCGAACAGATATCTACTGCTTTTATCCACTGGAATGCTAAAGAATGCGTTCTTTAAATCAACTACAATAAAGTATTCTGCAGTAGCCGGTATCATTGTCAGTATTGTTGTTACATCTGGGACCAAAGGGAATTGTGGGTCTACCACTTTGTTCAATGCGCGCAGATCAATTATGAAACGATAGGGTACCTCATTGCCTCCTTTCTTGTAAACTGGAAGAATCGTGCTGTTGCACGTGCCACCTGCAATTTCCTCAACCACCCCCAATCTCACCAGGTCAGTAGCAATGCTTTTCAATCCCTTCTCACCTTCAACAGAAATGTTATACTGGGGAATTCGTGGTAGTGTGACACCTTCTTTCAAAGTTATTTTTGTTGGCTCTATTTTCAAGCATCCTACATCGTTATCATGCATTGCCCACAGACAGGTTGGTACTCTACTTAGCTCTTCTGGCAACTCTTTTGACATAAATTCCATCACCGGTGCATCGTGAGGCCACATCGTGAGTAACACCCCGTCTGCCGTACAATGTATGACTGCCCCCAATTTTCTCAACAAATTTAATCCTAGCAAGTTCTCTCCACAATTTTCTGTCAAAAGAAATGGACACTGTTCTGTAAATGGTCCTATTGTAATTGGGACAGCTTCGGACATGGGGTTAATTACTGGTGTACCTGCGAACCCTACAGAAACATTCTTCTGCCCCGACAGTGGTATCTCCGGAACCAAGTGGTGGTCTATCGAGCACTTCTGTGCCCCTGTATCTACAAGGAAACGGTGCTCCTTATTCCCGACTCTCATTTCTACGTAGGGTCCTCTCTGATTCACGGGAATAGACACTGGTTCTGACCCCTGCCGTGGGCTGTTCTATCATGAAAATAACACATTGTTCGATGTGTAGTCACCGCTACTGCTATAATACGTGTTTGGTTGTGTATCAAAAATATTACCATTTCCCCCTCGATGTCCTCCACTCTGATCATTTCTCTGTTGGCCCTGCCCGCCCTGATTTTGGTTCGAAACACTTTGGTTCAATGCCTGGTTCTGTTGTGCTTGGTTTTGACCATATGATTGGGTTTGAGTACCTCCATTGGTATATCCCTGCTGCTGCTGCACGTTATTTCTGCTTGGGCCGTTTGACCCCTGATGTCCTCTATGAGGCCTTCTCTGACCAAACCCACCTCTATTCTGTAGGTGCGGGCATTGTGCTCGCCAGTGTCCTTCCTCCTTACAATACGCACATTGATTTAATCCCAATTACACCCCATGCATATTATTCAAATTTACTCTGCCTTGTGCGTTACCTCTACCTCTATTGTATCCAATGACCTGCTGCAGTAACACCCTTGTTTTTAAATGTACTCTATCCTTCACCTCTCTTTCTTTCACCACATTTACCCTGTTCTCGTAATATTGGGCTATGTGTAATATCTCACTCACCGGTTTTGCTGCCCAGGAAATTTCTGACGTCATTAACATATCTTGAATTGGCGATATTAGTCCCCTCACATATTTATCAACAAATAGCCTTTTCCCCCCACTCTGTGCTCACATCCTGCCCACTGAAGTCTGTGAATACTCCTTCAAATCTATTGAAATAATCAGTTACTGGCTCATCCTTGCCCTGTACACATGTAGTTAATTTGTCCCACTGAATCCTCTTTTCTGGAATTATTTCCCTCAATCTCCGCATTATCCGTTCTGGTAGATCTGCCATGCGGGTTCCCGGATTTTCCCCTACTTTTCTATTTTTGTCCTCCAATAGTAACTCCGCCCATGTGGCGCCAAAAGCCCACGCGTCATCTACCGTCCTCATCTGTTTCCATATATCTGCTGTCAAAATGACTGGGAAAATCAAATCTATATCGCTCATAGTAAGCACTGCTGATCTCAGGGTTGACTCTACTTCCTTGTAGAAACCTGCTGGATTCTTTCTTATATCGGGAATCGTCTGTTTTATAGTATTCACCTCTTGCCTGGAAAAGGGGACATGCACATATTGGGCGGTGAAATGGGCTGGTGTTACCTGCGCTCCTACTGTTCCCGTCGCAGGGATCTCTACTTTTGGTACAAACGTGGCCGGGACCTCTCTCATTGGAAATGCCCCACTCACGATCCCTCCCCCTTCTCTTGGGTTCAATAGTATTCCTAAGTCCAGTGATAAGACCGTTTCTCCTGTACTTCGCTCGAATGCTCTCCTGTATACCGCTAGTATCTCAGGTGGGCTAGCCTTATTATTTTTTATATCCTTCTCCATCAAATGTTCAGCCATCGATTGCAGTGCTTTTCTTTTCATTGGCATGGAATATTCGTCAAATATATCATGTATAACCATTGTTGGAATACTAGGATTTGATACCCATTTTGCCGCTTCTCGTATACATACTTTCAATTTCTCGCCCTTCTGTACAGATGACGTTGAATGTCTCCACTCTATGTATGATTCTACCGTCCCTCTCCCCTCTCTTCTAACATCCCAACCCCTGTACCCAGGTGCAGCAAACATTTCGGCATATTCATTATCCAACTCATTTTTAAGATCAAAAAGTCTATCCACATGTTCCTTCACTTCTTCATCTTTTATTCTACAACATGCTAATTGGTTCAAATCTAACAATCATTGTGGTGGTAATTTGTGAAGTAACCTTTTCCATTCTCCCACCAAAGATTTCCCCATTCATTCCAACACTACCTGTCTCTCGTCGCTTCTTCGGTACCCATACAATGAGGCCAATGCTGCCGTCTCATCATTTCCTTCTATGTACATTTCTGCCTCTTGTCGTAATTCAATCTTTCTTTCTTTGCTGATCGCGCTTCGAGTTACCCGTCCAAATCCTGTTCCTTCAGCCCCGCCTCTTGCCTCCCCGGTTTCAATTTTGACTTCGGGAGGGGCGGATGGTGCTGAATCTGTCTCTGGAGCGGGAGGTGCGGATGGGACAAGTGACACAGGTGGCATCTGTGAAGGGCCTTGCTGGGTGCTGGGAAATTGCGCGTCTGCGGTCTGCACTTGTGGGAGTGCTCGCGCTGTGGGCGGGGCTTGGGTTAACGCTTGCGTGAGGGGAAATGCTTAGGCTACGGGAGGGGGTATGAGAGCTACCGGTTGGGCCTGTGCAGTTACTGCTGGCGTGTTTGGTTTCGATTCTGGTTTTGGGCCTCGACCCGTGTTAGTCAACAAATGTTCCATTAATTTGTCTGCTATGTGTAGTTCCCGCTGCGGGTATATTCTGTCTATATTCATCTGGTCACGTCTCCCTTCCCATCTTAGACTTGCAGTCCACTCCTCCTCTTCCTTCTCTTCTGCTACCTCAAGCTTCGTTTTGTGCCTACGCGCATGCTTCTCTCTACTCCTAAGTCGGAGCATTGCTTCCCTCCTCCAATCTTTGACAATCTCAAAAGCTGCAGGTCGCGCTTTCTTCCTAATTAGCACCCTTTCTAGGTTATCTATCCTCCCAATCTCAAAACTACCATTAATCGGCCACTGATGATTGGATTGCTTTCTAGTTTGCCTATGCCAAATTTCACAAAATATTATCGCACCCACATCATATTTTGCATACATATCATAAGCCGGCGTTCCCCCAGGCGGTGCACTTTGGCCATATTCCAAGGACTGTCTACCGCAGCTGAAAATCCCCGCTAAAGTGGACAGTACTCCAGGCATGTTTCTTTAACCTTCCCCTTTGGTTAGCCAACTTTTACCTGGACGTTTGAGTTTGCAAAATCAACACTCTACCAAAAATCAGGTTTCTCTTTGAATAGGGGAATGACTCACCTGATAAAACAAGTCGCCTGTTCTAACGCAACCTCTCCCAACGTTGTGTCTGCGCTCCTCTGGCTTCTGCCTCATCTCGGGACCCTCGCCTCCTTTGCCCTCTGGCCCGGTACGTCGATCAGGGATCAGATGTGTGCAGATCTGCGGAAGGAATCTCTCCTCAGTTCTACAGGGTGCCCCGTACACTTCTTGATCCCGGCTCGACGGTCCCGTCCTCGCCGTTCTTCCGCCTTTACTCCGTTACAACGTATACGATGGGGCAAGTGGGGGAGGGTCCCTATTCGGGCGCCATCTTGAAAGGGGCCCCTAGGTGTCCCTCGTGCTATGGAAACAAGGCAATAATCATACACGAAAAGATGCGCCAGACACGAGGTTCAAATTCCCAATGCTAGTGTTTATTGCAAGCAAAAAATAGTATCAATTGGCCAATTCTGATCTCACGCCCCGCGACGTGAGTTTCCTAGACCTCGAGGGACGCAAGAGAGCGAATTACGTACATCAGTTACATATATACAAAATGCATATCATACAATCAGCAAAGTCATGTTTAACACCCCTCTTTATTAAGTTCCTTTGAACTCGGGATGATCATGGACATATCCGACGAGTATGACGATTATGACATTTTCAATGTCTATTCTAGTAACAATGTGCAATTAGAAAGTGCAGAGGCATCTTTTAGTTGTTGAACAGAACACGGGTGGTTCTGTTATTGGAAGCAAGCTGCACACGGGGGAAGAGCCACATTCCAAGCTTTGCTATCTATGAGGTACTATTCGTGTCCTGGGAGCCGACACGTTCTAAAGGGTTTTGCAAAGGGGGGCCGTAAGAAGAGCATAATTCAAGCCTTTAGCTGTTTTATTCTAACACATTCTACCATCGTACGAGACTGGCTGGCAGCTGTGAAGTGATTAAATGCCCTGCAGCTCTCTCCCAAGGCTACAGAGAGGGAGCGTGGGCATTCCTCTCTGGGCTACTCATGAGGAGTTTCAACAAACTCTTCAGTCCCGCGACCTTGTCCTTTCATATTCAGACAACAATGTTAACAGTTGAGCAGAGTAAGCAGAATCCACAAGAATTGCAAGCTGCAAAGCAGTTTTCAGACAGAAAGCAATGAGCAATGGTTAACAAGCAAAATGGCAATTCTTGCTACGTTTAAAATGGCCGCTCGTTTGTCAAGCATAGCAGTTTATATTTCTATAATTCGGTGCATAAGACCGTTGGCCCACGGCCATCAAGTTACATCTATCATTCAAATGACGGGTATTCATTTTTCCAGATTGACATGGTGATCTAGAGTTTTTCAGATTAACAACCCCCAATTTCATAATCTGGGTGCGCGTTTGATGACTGCGCAAGTGACCCATCCTCAAGGTAGACTTTCCAGGTTTTTTCTTGCATAGGGTTTACTGTCAATTTTCTTACCTCACATATTGCTTTTGACAGTTTCACCCATATTTTGCGGGAGAAGTTGCTCCGAAGAGCTTCAATCATAAACTGCCAGTCTGTGTTTCTGATGGAGGCTCTCCAGCATCTAAGCCATATTTGATATCTATTTCTGATCGCTTAACATTGTGTTGCCAACTCAAAACACGTTACCCCACTTCTAAAGAGTTTACGTAATTCACTACGCATCTTGTGTTTTTCATCCCGTATTGTTTTATCATACCCATGAATAGTTTTATTACAGATAGCAGGTCCTATATTCTTTGTGGTCCCCGCCTTTTTAGTTAATTGTGGGATCCACCTTTCAATCTCATCAGCACTCATTCTTTCAATATTACTTAAAAAGGGCCCGAGGTAGTTCCCTAATAGAGCATTCACCTTTGTGAGGTTATTTTCTGTCCAGCGTACGGCATTTCCAGCATAATTTACCACAATGTTCTTACCCCCACTGAACCTCCCTTCCTGTGAGCATATATTAATTTCTAGTACCAACACATCATGATCACTATGTTCTGTGTGTATTACTGATAAATTGTTCACCATCTGCAAACACACATTATTGCCAAATAGTCCAGGGTGGCAACACCTGTGTAGCGCCTCCATGTGTTGGATCCTGGGATGTCACCCACTGGCCTACCATTCAACATCCACATATCCCACTCACTTAGAAAGAAGACCCATTTGTCTCCTTTATTGTTTCCTTTCTCCTGTACCATCACACTGCTTGGCATAATGTTATTATAGGTTTTCCTGAGTTTGTTGTCAACACAGCGAGAATTTAGGTCCCTGGCCACTATTTTCAATTGTGTCTCTCCCACCCCCTCCGGTATTGATAATACATCTTCGATACTATTTTGAATATCCTCAGGGCCTTTCAATCCCAGGGGGGGGGGGCGTACACATTTATCAGAAGCATCTCCCAGTCTATTGGTCCACCACTACCATCATGAGTCTGCCGTTGGCTGAATCCACCAACACCCGTCTTGAACAATATTTCTGGCCTGCTGCTATTAAAAGCCCACCATGGAGTCTACCTTTATCACCCTTTTTTGCCAGTTCTTGATGAATATCATAAGTTTTTAAATGCTGCCATGAGTCAGCATTATTCAGCAGGTGATTATATCCTTTTGCGTTCCAACTAGCGATGCTCAAAGGTGATCAGTGGGCCGGTGTTTCCCTACTTTGACATGGCACATTCATCTTTTCGGCTTCCCAGTCCATGGTGTCATACTCTTGTGTGTATTGATCAGTATATTGTCTTTCTTCGTGTCCCACATATGGTAGTCTTGGCCAGTCTCCCTGTGCCTGGTCCCCCATCTTCTAGCCTTTCTGGCTATAGACCTTTAAGTCATAACTACCCTTTTTGTGGGGATGGGCCTGGCACACTGTTAATTTAAGGCCAATTTTTAACAATGCTTGGGCATTTTCACATAAGAGGGACACCGCGATTTTATTATTAAACCGTATGACAGACCAATTTGTTGGACCGCCCACTTCTGGCAGCATAATCTGAACTATGTCTTTTGTTGTTATTAAAGATAACCATGGCATAGTCGACCATAATCGCAGCAAAGCTGATCTATTCACAAATGGGCTTGCGACAGTGGTATCAATCTCATCCAACCTGACGGACATACCCAATGTCTCCTGGTCAGACTTGAAACAAAGCACTTGTATTGTAGCTTTTTCACTGACCTTGGGGGACCCTTGCTGCATACTTGTGGGACCAGATCAATTTCTCTGATGGCTCCTTGGTATTGACTTATAGTTCACATCACTAGTTTGTATCAGAGAGTTTGTAGAGCCCAAGGGATGACACACAAATGTTCCTTGTCTATATTCACCTTGCTGTATAGGCATCTTCCTTAGTCCTCCCAAAATGGCCAGCTGGTCCCTCTTCGGACCTGCCCCTGAATGATTGATTTTTACATGGCTCCCCATATTCGACATAGGTACCTGGGATTTATAAGAATTCACTGTTTCAGGAACTTCAAACTGGGCCCATTTGTCTAAAGGACCATTTAGTACCACTGATCCTCTGGTACCGTCCTGCTGTGTCTTAGTGAATTCCCTTTGGCCTGTAGCAAAGGTCTGACCTGAGATTTTACTTTGTTGGTCACAGTCAATGTTTTCCTTATTTTCTCCAGTGTTGTCTGGGTTTTCGCCACAATAAATGTGGGGGAGGGGGTAGAGAGGGGAGAACCCTCAACCTTCCACCTAACACCAAACACTCCTGCACTATACACTTCACTTGAGTGAGGGATTTTAACCCCTTGAAGCTAGCGAGAGGCAGGAGCAACACGACACTGAAAGAGGACTTCAGCAATGTTCACGTTGAGGCGTTGTAGTTGCAATAATCCCGGCAAAACACCAAACACTGTTGCACTCTTCCTAACGCAGATATGTATGAATATGTAGATTTTCGATGGCTTTTTAAAAAATGTTTGTTGCTGATATCAACACCACAAACTGACTTGTCAATGTGTCCCTTCTTTGTGACAGGCTATAGTCTATAGACCATAGGCTACTGCCAGCTGTTGCCAACTTCCGCAACTTCAGCCAGTTCGCCCAAAGGATAAGGGGACCGTGTCCCAACAGATTGGAGACAAAGGCTGGAACCAATAATAAAAGCACCAGAATGCCGTGTCAATATATGGCTAGTTTAAGGCCACTCATAGATTACCCCCACCGGCCCAGCCAGCCACCAACAGCCTCACTCTGTGCCTTGAGAACAGGGTGCAGGATGCACAATGCACCTCTCGTCCTCTCGTCAAGATTGGTGATCTCACTCTCTGAGTTCGGGCAGGGCCAGGCTAGGCCCTCCACATACAGCAACGGCTGTGCGGTTTAACGTCTCGGCTCAGATTTCTTTTTCCTCCTTCGCCTCTGCTGCTGCTCCATTCACAGCGCTTCCTCCGAGGGTTTCAAAAATGCTTGAAATGCTTGAGGAAAGCACCTCACACCTTGCACCGTCAGGCCCTCCGTCAAGCCGCACTGCACAGAATTAGCATTGGGATTAGAATTACAATCCGCTTCCGACAGTCAACTGACAACCACAGTTGCCGAAATAAATGGCGCACTCTGCATTTATTTATAAATAGAATTTTTGAGCAACTCTGTGTGATTCTTGTCCCAAAAAGGGAGGGATGCTTCAGGGAATCAGTATTATTACATTGGGGGTGCCAGGTTCACAAAAAGTGCTTAAATAAAAAAATGATATTGTGTCTGATTTGGGGTGGGTGGAAAATTCCCCCGAATTAGATGTTGCCTGATTAAAGCAACCAACTCTCCTAACAAACTTATTTTTCCTTCTGCACCTGTGTCAAAAGCAAAGTTTAATTGCTGCTGAAGAGAGTGAAACAGACCTCCCATGTCGGTAGGCAGCAGCTCAGATTCATATAGCATAAGACAGAGCATTTTCTCAGTTACATCATGCTCGAGTGTGGATTCCATTAAGTTACTCTGTGTATATGTTACATGGTAATGTAGGCAATTAAGCATTTTAGCATTTGCGTCTTAACTATTTGTCATCAATTCTGGTTTTTAAGCAGCTTGGATGCAGAGACAGAATCACACAAGCCAGACTGAATGTTCAGGCTGATTCAGGTCACATGATTAGTTTATTCTTCATTGCCAAGCAAGAAAACACACTGAGTATCTCGGTCTGAATAACTGAACCCAGGGTCAGAAATACAGACCATTTTCCTACTCGTCCAGTGGACTTACTAATAAATAATATTTATTTTCCTCTCTTCACTATGACCCTTTATCAGAGTGAGAATTGTCCATTTCTCGCGTCTCCCCTGACAATCTTTGCCTTAAGATCAAACCTTGCTTTCTTCTTCTAGTCAAATGTTACATCCTTCCATACTCTATTGCATAGTGTCTCATGGGCACTGCCACTCATACACACAATGCATCATGGGCTTCACCACTCCACAGTACCACATTTGCCTTCCTCGCTTTCACGTACAACCCAGATGCACATTATTGTGTACCTTCCCATGTCCACTTTCTAAAACGCTTTCTTATGCCTGTCCATAGCATTCACGGCAGTGTATAATGTTCACACAATTGTCAGCCAGTATGCAGATTAGGCTGTGCTTGAATTCTGCTTTATATGTGTGAAGACTCACAGTGCTGCTATGTGGAGTGGCTGTTTGTAGCATGATTCTGTTCATATTTTTCTTACACCTATACACCTATATGCATGTCTTTATCTTTGTTGGGTGTTCTGACCCACGTTTGGACTATTATGCTACAACATTTGGTGCTGTGGGTTTAGGAAATCCAAGATGGCCGAAAAAGCCCACATGTGCGCCAGAATCTATGAAAACCGCGCAGTTTGTGCGCACACCAAAATGGTCGCCTGACTTGCCACCCCCCGGTGCGGGTGTGCTGGGTCAGAAGAGCCATGAGTGAAATGGGGTGCCAAAGAGAAAAACAGCAGTGCCTGTTCGCTAGAAAGCACTTTAAAAATCACCCTTTGTTTCTCTGAAGGCAAGCTCAGAATGCCCATTTCAAACATTGCAGAATATCCAACAATCTCACTGAACACCAGCAGACATTTGACAGAATAAAGTCTTGTGGGCATACAAAATCTGGAAAGAGGATGAGCCTAAAATAATGTTCATAGCAAAACTGGCTGAGCTGTGGATTTCAGCAGTTTAAGTAAATTTGGACTGAAAGACACTAAAAATCTAAATGTTTAAAAGAAATGAGTGACCTACTTTTGAGTGTCACATAGGTTTCAATTGTTTAAATGTCATAGTTTTAAACTTAGAATCAGCATTCTAGCTGCATGTGTAAAAATTGTTAGTTTATTTGTATGCAGAAAACTGGGTAACTAGAAGTGACATTAGCTGGGGCCTGGCTTAAGGAACTGAATTCTGCCTGACATCTACCCCCACAGGAGTTAAAACCTGCTCAGCCACTCTTCCCCTTGCCAAAAGGAGTTGTCACCTCTCTGATTAGATTAGGGGTGGAGCAGCTACAGGGAGTTAAACAAAGGCCTGTCCTGGGCCCAGGCAGATGGTTTATTAGGGTAGTCGTAAATGGCTTCCTTTTGAACAATGGGCCTTCCAGGGCCCAGGCAGATGGTTTATTAGGGGGACCGTAAAATAGCTTCCTCTTGGCAGAAGCTGGGAGGGGCAGGGTCTCTGAGCTTGGCAGAAACTGGATACACTGGTTTCTACACCATGTGACCTGGGAAACCACACCCCTTTGGGGCCAGAACATAAATCTAAAAAGATGGATTATTCATAGAGCGGACTTGTGAAAATTTTATAAGTGATATCATTATTCTTGTGATTTTTCTGTGCACATTTGAAGACGTGTTAGGACCCGGTGGTATGTTCAGGGGGGTTTTTAGCGGAAAAGAGGATATTACTCTAAATGTATGTATGTTAAAAATCTGACACTCCACCACCTAATGCCCACATGCTTTGCGAACATTTGTGTAAATGCGGGGACAAATCCAATATTGGTAACCCGACCAAAAAGTGAAATATGTTGCCATTTTTGAACCCAAGCCCCCAGGAAGAGCAGAGTTTGAACAGGGGATACCTCATGTGATATGTGATGGGTGCATGTAATTTCAAACCACTGTGTATCTATGAAATATGTCTTTAGGTCAAATATGGATTGTGTGTAAAATTGACAGGGGTGGGTTCTCTGTATCATAAACAGACCTCATCATGATGACACTTCATTTCATTCCCCCAATCAAGGGGAAGAGGAGGAAGTGGCCAATGACAAGTGGAGAGGGGTAGGGCCTAGAAAGCTAGCCTCTCCACCCACTTTCAAAACACATAAAAGCAGACAGTCAGGACAGACAGGAACATTCTATTCCATCTGCTGCGGGACGCTCTGCCGGGAAAATCCATACTTTACCTCCATCAACCTCCAGAGAGCCAACACAGAGACTCCAATCTATCCACCTTCAGAGACCAAGACTTTACTTCAGAATTGGTAGCAGAGAGGTCAACTACAAGCTAAATCCCTCTTTTGCAGGCCTCAAATCATTGTAAACTATTCACAGCCAGGCGAGCTGTTTGAATTCTTTGCAAGAACTCTGGCCATTTGCCAGGGAGCAGTGTTGTATCCAGAGAGAGACCAGCTGAACCGGAGACCGCTGTATCCGGACCCACAGACCTGATCAGAACCAGAGACCCAGAACAGACCAGCAGAGTAGAGCTGACCCAGACGCTGTGCGCAGAAACCGTCCGTGGCGAGTGAAGAAAACCTGTTGACCAGATCCGTGGCGAGGCCTATTTCTAAATATATTGTGAGTACCTAGCAGAACTGTGCAGAACCAATCTCTTAGTTAAAATAATATAATTCAATCTATTTTAATCTAACCAGAACTGCCTCCTAACTGTCACCTGTCATTTGCAAAGCTGTCACCTGTCATTTTCTAGCTGCAAGCTGTAACCTGTCGCTTTGAACTTTTAAAATTTCAAATCCGAAAAACTACCTTTATTTAATCGTCCGTATCTCTGGAACCGTTTGGAACTTGGTTCAACTTTCATCTGGAAGCTTAGAATCTCAGCTTTTCAACAAGCCTAGAACCGACTTCCTACTCCTCATACTTTTGCCGTAATCACGATTCTCGCACTCGCAAATTTTACCGCGATTTGCAATTTGGTTAAAAATCCGGCCACGTGGGAAAACAGCAGCTTCATTGCTTTCCTTTGCCAAAAATTAGTTTAACCTGCTAGTTACTCCTAGATCCTTGCTAAAGTGAGCATGAACTCATCCCAAGTATATTTCACTCACCCTGAACCTCCTAAAGGGAATTAAAACCATTTTCAGCATATTTCTCACTGCATTGTCACCATATTCAAAGCATTTTGCCTGTGTTTCAAAACTCCTATCTGTTGTATAAGCTGCTGGGGGGGAATTGAACTGAATTCTATTTGATTGCATTCCTAAGAACTGTGTCATCTTCATCTCCTTACAGTGCATAAAGGGGGGGTGAATTGCCCAAGAAAGTGATTACATTGTCTTTTGCTGAAATCCTATCAAGTTATTTTCTGTACTGCATTTCATTCCACATTGCATCCATTTGAAACCATAAAAGTATTGTTGCTATCGTATCCATCCTATAACCACTCATCATTGATTATAAAGAAGTGTGCTAGTGCCGGACTAGCCATTATTGATTACTGCTCAGATTAAGTGTGATATTCAATTATTAATTTATTATAAAGTGTGATATATATATATATATATATATATATATATATATATATATATATATATATATATATTGTTTAAATTATCAAATAAACCGTTTAAACTTGCAAAACAGAACTACTTCGTGGCTCAGTGGGGTCAGGGGGATTCCAAGAGAGGAGTGTTATATAGGGGTAGTCATCCAGAACGCATGAACTGGACATAAAAATATATCAATAAGGGTTTCCATTCAGTATCCCAGACTAGGCATTGATTTAGCTGTAGTGTTGAATTGAATCCTCTTACAGCTTCAAGCGACATGTAATTGTGTGCTCCTTTTATGAAAGGATCTTCTTTGGTATTAATTAAAAAAATTATAATAAGAGCGTTATTTTTTTTAAAAATCACAGCCCGTGCAATAAATATCATGGATGATGTGTACTGCTGTAAACAATCGCGTGGTAATACCCATTTTAATGGCGTTAGAAAAACATTTGAATCCTTCACTGCTGGCACGAGGCCCTGAGTATATTTCATGTTTTCCTGAGCTGGTCAATCTGCCTTTTCCCAGATAAACCGTCACCTCAGACCTCAGCAAGGTTGTGAATATGAATTGTACACCTGAAGGGCCTCCTGTTCCTCTCTTTCAGCGAGCCCTAAAAAGGCACCCTTCTTCCCTGTGTATGTCTGGGGTCCACTGGCTGGTCTCAGCTTTTGTTCCCTTTTAGAGAAGTGCAATGTGATGTACTCTGGGGGATCCCTAGTGTAACCCCCTGTGTACATCCATTTCAGAGTCTAATGACCATATTTGGTCATTGCTGCTGTCTGACTCTAGAGAGCAAAGATGAATGCGAGAACCAGATATGAATGGTGTCTGTATTCAAGATGAAATCCACAACTGAGGCAAAGCCAAGAAGAAGCTGTATTTTGCATGTGGCAGACCTTGGCAGCTTGGTGGCCAGCAGGAGCTCGGATGAATGGAACCCTGTCATAGTCAGTTGAGGTGGCCATCCAATCAACCAAATGCCAGAGCATCTGCATTCTTATCATGTCAAACCTGCAGACCAATCCTAAAGCACAAAATCAGAAATGGAACTCTGCTGGCCCCATATTCTTCCCAACATTGTTCTGATAGAAAATCCCTGCCCGGTATTAAGTAAATGTGAACTACTACTGACAAGAGGGTCCGTTACATTGAAGTGCCCGGCATAAGCAAGGCACAATCTCTAAAGTACCCTGTGCTTTCAGGAAAGCCTTGCTGCCCAGTCTCTTCCTGGAGCTGACACAAAGAGGAGAATTCACAAGTAACCAAGAGCATGACCTACTGACAGAGCACATGGTTGATACCCTTAAAAAAATTGCTCATCTAAAGTTAAGTTGCAAGCCTTGAATTCCCTCCAGCCTTTCCTGGCCTGGTCACTAAACTGGTCACTAAACTTACCCAGGCGATGTAGAGACAAGCACGCATGCAGCTAGAAGGCTGGTAATGGACATAAACTAAGGCTTTCATTTACAGGGATTTTCCCAAGGATGGGCCAGTGAGGCAACTAACACTGGTGCCTGATGTCCTATGCCGTACAAAATGTATGCAATACCTGCCACTGCTGTGGTGCCCACACTCTGGTGCATCAGTATCTTGTTCTTTATCTCCAGAATATTCAGCACTGTATCCCTCACCAGAGCAGATATTCTTTATTGGTACCCTGCAAGAGTCAAGCAGAATATAAAACACGTTCTGATTGGCTCTAGCCGGGTCGTTACCTGGCCGAGAATCCCTCAGCCGGCATTTCCCTGCTTTGTCCACGGCAGGGGGTGTGGCAGCCCCTCAGCCAATGATGAGGCTCGAGGCGGGGCAATCCCCGCTCCGAGCCTCCACACGGCTGGAGGCTGCCATCATCCCTGGCTGGGGTACGTTGCTTTCTTCTTCTTTTTTCCCCCTCCCTTCCTCCTCCCCGCCGCCCTCCAAACCCCACTTACCTTCTTATCTTTATTTTTTCTGGAACAGACACGCTGGCAGTGCGTCTACTCCCGATGGCTGCCATGGAAAGGGAAAATGGCGTCTTCCCTTCCCCAGTGGACATTTTCTCTGTCATTTGGTTTTTTCCTGCTCCGAAATGCTTCAGCCTTTCGGGACAGAAAGAAATGCTTTTAGTACCCCGGTCTTGCAGGTCTTGCGGGCCGGGGTACTAATAGCAATATGCCCCTAATGGCGGGGGCAATACCGAGTCAGATAATGCCCAGGGGCCTTCGTTAACTATGGTACCCGGGGCATTACCTGACTCGGTAATGCCCTCGCCGTGAGGGGCATATTGCCTAAATACTAAAAAGCACTGAATCACATTCCAGCACTGACCATCACTCATAGTGCATCTCTCACATCTTCATTCCAGGGACTGCTGTTGTGAGTGAAACTGAAGCATACAGGCATTGAAGACTATCAGAAACAATTCTGTAACCCCTATAGGGACACATGTCGGTCAATCCAATGGAGAAATGCTGATACCATTAACTTTGTGTAAGGTTTAAAAGGTACTCACCTCTGTGGTACAATGTAAATTGGTTGACATTTTTTGTTCCTAATTTTTACTGTTTATATAACCTCACAGAAATAGTTTGGGGTAGGTGTCAGGTCGATAAAAGGGGTGGGGAAGGAGTGGCAGGGATTGGGTGTGGGGGGCTCCCCCCGTCATTTGCAGTTAAACTTTGACGAAAACATTTTAACACAGATCGGTTTCAAATGGCTGGGCGTGGAATTGGCCCATGTCACTTTTCCTGGATTCTGCCTCAGCACAGTTGGTTTTATGTGTATGCATCTTTAAGGCAGCCTATTACCTAAATCAGTAGAGGAGGGTGTTATTCCCTCTTGGCTCAGGGCAGCTATAATACCCCCTTTACTGAAGAAACATTTCTTAGATTTTATTGTAGCAATTATAAATCTGTTGCCGAGCTACCTTGTTTGGCCAAGATTATAGAGCAGGTAGTCACCAATCAGTTACAAAGATATATAGAAGTAATAATTTCCTGCATCTGCTTCAATCAGGTTTCCGGCCTAGACATGGTTCAGAGAATTCTGTATTGGCTGTGCGGGATGATGTCTTGGAACAGCCAGACGAGGGTGGCTTCTCACTGCTAGTTATGCTGTGTCTGTCCGCCATGTTTGGCACGGTGGACCACCATATCCTCCTTCACAGGCTTGAGCATAATGCAGTATCTTTAAGCCTGCGTTGTTATGGTTCTGCTCTTTTCTAGTAGATAGATCCAAGTAGGCGAAACTAGGTCCTTTTTTATCTTCTAAAAATCATTTACTGTGCGGAGTGCTGCAAGGTTCTCCCTTTTCTCCTCTGTTATTTAATTTCTATATGCGACCATTGTATGGCATCCACAAGAGATTTGATTTCGGCTTCCGAGCCTATGTTGAAGATACCCAGATCTATCTGAGATTTCCAGAGAACAGTGGGTTATGGGTAGGTTGGCGCAATGCTTGGATCAGGTGCAATCCTCGATGCTCAGCTTAATCCGAATAAAATAAAAATCCTATTTCTGAGACCCAAAAACACATTTTTATGTCAAATATCCGTCCGGAAGACCTCACGCTCTTCAACATGCCCATGAAATACTCGACCAAAGTAAAACATCTTGGCATATATTGGCAAAGTTATAGATATTCAAATTAATCAAGTGGTTAGAGCCTCTTTTCTAAACTCTGTCTGTTACGAAGAGTGGTGCCATCTATTAATTCTACATTTATTCCAGGTATAGTGGGTTCTTTAATAAACTCAAAAATTGACAAGTGCAACTCTCTTTACTTAGGCCTCCCGGCATACCAGATCAATCAGCATCAGGAAGTCCAAAATGCCTCAGCTCCACCCCATTCCCTTCCTGGGCTCCCTGTGAACAAACCCAATTATTTTCAATATTATGCTTCACCGTCAAATTCCTCCATGATTGGACACCTCCTTGCGTTCAAAGTGACACTATTAGTTATTCCTCATCAAGAGTCTTAAGATCCAAAGGAACAGTATTGTTGATATGCCTTCAGCTAATGATTTGAAATGAGGGTACTGACATATTTCAGTGACAGCTCCCAGATGATGGAACTCTTCACCACAATGTATCTGCGACATGGATACATTCCCTCAGTTCCACCAGGCCATAACAATCTGGTTATTCTTTTAATAACTTTCTGTTAATTCCCTTCTTATTTTGCTGATTGTCTGTTTAGGTGTGTGGTTCCGCTGAGTCTGTTTCGCCATGACGCAGTTCAATCTGCAGGTGGCGCATTACAATTGTAAAATACAAATACAAACAATGCAGTGGAGAGCAGTGAAACCCCTTTCTCCTCTGCCATCACATTTCTACCAAAACCCCCACCTGCCATGATGCCACAATTCCCCTTCCATCTTACTCCCTTCCGCAATTCAACTGCCCCTCCTTACCTGGCTCCACTCTTCATTCACACACTGTAGCCACCACTCAATGTAGCCACCACTCGCACCTCCAGGTGTATGTGCCATCTGTGCTGCCTTGTCATGAGACAAAAGTGCACTCTTACTATTTGGGAAAAGTGCCTTTTTACACAATTGCATGCAGCAAAACAGGGCAGTTCCATGTCTAACAAACACAGTGGGCCTCATTACAACTGTGCCGGTCTGGTAACAACAGTGCCGGTAAGCCTACCGGCACCGTTGTTACTGGACCGGCAATGTACGGCTCTGCAGGCGGGTGCCATCCCACCCGCCAGGGTCAGACCTGGGGGGCGGAACAGCACCCGCCGCATAGTTCCACAGAAGCACCGGCACCGTTATTAACAGTGACAGTGCTTCCATGGTCCCCACTCCCATTGAGTCCTATGGGACTCAAAAGGGAATGAGGATTTACAATTTATTGCAATCCCCCGGTGTCACGGGCAAGCCAGGTGCCGGTAATCCTTGCAAGTCTGGAGGAAACCCACTGATGGCACCGGCAGCCTTACCGCCGGACTTGTAATGAGGCCTAGTGACTTAACTGTAACAAACAACAATATTGGTTCTCAACTTTAAAAAGATATTTTAATTTGATATTCCATTATTTTAAATAATACGTTGCTGCCCTGTATTTATTTTTGCCTTCCCTTGTAACCCAGGAGAGTTGACTTTAGACTTCTATTCCACAGCTACTCTTTGAAAGGCAAGGGAAGCTTAATGAAAACCTGCTTGCCCTGGTTCAGGAAGGTGACTACCTATCCTGAAACAGAGCCTGGCGAATGCTCCTTAGCAAGGAGCACTCAATCAGAGGCGTTGTTGGGGGGGCCTAGGGGGCTGTAGCCCCTGGTCATTTGGTTGTAGCCCTGGATAGAATCTCAGGGGCTACAACCAAAAGGCTAGCTAGCCCCCAGTCCCGACAGTTCCGACATCAGAGTAGCCCCGGGTCTTTTCCAGACCTAGCAACACCCCTGCACTCAATATGTCGGCCTCTGCAGAATGAAGGACTTAAGCAGCCTTGCCAGGATTCAGACGTGTATACACAGAGCACACTAGCATTACTGAACTATCCATTTGACGTGGTAGTGCAGACTTTACTTTTTTGCACTGCAGAGTGTCGCCCTATGTATGCCCTTCTGGTACCAGATTATCAAAGCTTTTGCAAAAAAACAGAGCAAATGAATTTAGCACCAAGTTTGCTATTTAGATAATACGGAATGGAGTCAACCGGTTTAGCTCCAAATGGTATTATCAGCAAAAAATGTCACTGGGGAAAAATTGAAGCAAACTGCTTTATTTACTACTAAACAGCTGTGTAGAGGTGAAGGACCATACGGTGTGTTCTATGACCTATCTTTAATACTTCTGGTAGGGGCCAAGCTGTGTCACCAAAGTCACATGGTTGGTGCCCCCATAAACACCAATAAATGGTAAAGTTTTAATAATGGTATGACAGGCGTATCGTGCTTAGGCCCTTAAATCCTAAATAGTTCAAATTAGAATAGGTATAATCCTAGAAGGATATATTAAACACAAATAGAGTTGTAAAAGCACCAGTGTCTTTATTCCAAAAGATGTCAACTGACACGTGTTTCGACATGCATCGTTTTCAAGGCAAAGGTCCCAAATTGAATACCTGAATTGGGTTGGATTGGGCTAAATCAGTGGGTTAATCCCGTTCGAGCCAGCACGTGTGGAAGTTCCAAAAAATTAACAGTTCATGTCCATGCGAAAATGTTCTTAGGCTAGTATGTGTGTAAATACACTCAAATGAAGGTCTTTGTCAGATTGCAAAGGAGCTGTTTCAAAATTGCGGTGATCTGATCGTATACAAATTTCAGAAGGGCTCGATCCATCTTACGCGTTTGAAAATTCCACGCTTTATTTACTACGTTTGCTGAATAACAGGA
The DNA here is from genome assembly GCF_040938575.1 of Ambystoma mexicanum. Classification (NCBI taxonomy): domain Eukaryota; kingdom Metazoa; phylum Chordata; class Amphibia; order Caudata; family Ambystomatidae; genus Ambystoma; species Ambystoma mexicanum. Next base: position 1,106,740,587 of record NC_090924.1, on the reverse strand, counting down.
AAAGAGATGTAGGAAACACCATTCATTCTATGCTGCACCGTTCAAATAGTACAGAGAGGTCAGATTTATTTTTGCCCTTGTGGAAACGGTTTTAGGTAATATGGATTGCACTAAAACCGGTTTGTACCATTTTGGATTTTCAAATCATGGCTGTGCCTGGCAAGAGCCTGTCCCATGCCTACACAAAAGCTCAAGGTTTTTTCATTGCCAATGCTTGTTTCCTATTCCTGCTGAGCAATTTGCTGTAAAATGTTTTGTTTTAACCTGGAGATGGGTACAGCTCCCTCGTGTCACTCAGTATGGTAATCTCTGCCCCGTAGCAAAAATCAAAATCTGCCACGCATGAATATATGCACAGTAAGTGAACATAGCTTAAAGTGAAATGTACAGATTTTGTTGAATTGACCTTTAACCTTAGAAGAAAGTGCACAAGAGAAATGAGCACTGGCCTTTCAAAAGAATGCATTAACCTGGTATATATAAAGGGTATATAAGGTACCCACCTTAGAAACCCAACAAGTCATAATGAAATATTCCAAGGAAAGCAAAATCCAAACAGGCGATGTGTATTTTAATGCCACTTTTATGTGATCTACTGGGTAAGCATCTGAACTGGAATTATGACAACCTGGGGTGAAATCCTATTAGCCAAACACTTATGCAAGCAAACTTGTTCTTTTAATGCTGGCCTAAAAAACATGCAACAGGGGCTGCATTCACTCTCTGAAAAAGTGGGCAGATGCTGTCCACCCACATGTATCCTCAACATTTGCCCTGAAAATCAGCACAGGGCCAGTACCAAAGAAAATAACCCCTCCAGTCCTGTAACCTCTCCTGCCACATCCTGGGCAAATATTAATGGCTCACTTGTCCCTTCATCCTTCCCCCTCTCATGCCCACGCGTGTCTTTCAACAACACTATTTTATAAAGATACCTTGAAAAGTACAAAAAACATAGTATAGTACTCACACACATATATAAATCCTTACAGAAATATCCTAAGCAAAACATTTACAATTGTGTCATTATTTCCCCTCACTTGAATAGAAGACTACAAATACACAAATGCAATTCAGAAGAAGGCAACAAATGGCCTGTGAATTTGAAAATGTACGTTCAAGTGTTAAAGACTCATAGCAAAAGGTAATTTGTGAAAAGGTTACCTGTATGTGTTTCAATGTTTGACAAAGTCCGGCTTCATATATAATGTGATGAACATTGTACATTCTTCGTAAAATGAACTCTTTTCGGTGTGTTAAACATGAACATGTGAAAATAAGGCAGATCATTTCAAATGGTCGCGTGCAATACCTTTAATTCTCCTGGAGAAGGGCACATATTTTAGGTAGCTAACTGATGATTTGCGTGTGCTTTTAAAATAAAAATGTATGTTTGCATTTCTTAACACAGGAACATTAAGAACATTTTCCCAAAAACAATGGTCTCTTAAGTGGGCCATCAATTGTAATTGCGATTGTAATTGTTCATTTGTAAAGCACGTATACACAAGTGAAGTGCTTCAAAGCAATTCAGGGTGGGAAGGGAACAAGGGAATACAGAAGACATTCTTAGGCCTTGAACTTTCCGAATGATCTAACAAAAAGTGACTAGCAAACTAGGCCTGCCGGTGTTACTACTAGTGCAAGTGATTGACAAGAAGGAAAGAGAGAAGGGGTGGAGAGGGAGAAGAGCATGCAATCCAAAAACTACTGTACAAGGCCAACAACGTGTCAGATAGTGCAAGTGCATGACAAAGAGTGAGGTGATTGGAGCAGGGGAGCACATAAAGAACAAACACACTACTGTACTAGGCCTGGCGAACTAGGCCTAATACAATCAGGTCATGTAAGTGCACAGACAGAGAGTGCAAGGGAGGGGAAGTGGGAACAAGTGTGCCCAGTCCAGCAGGGCCCTGGGTTAAGTGCAGAGTGGTTACCCTTCTTATGGAACGAATTCCGAAGTGCAGTAGTGCTGATCAGAGTGTAGAGGCCCAGAGGCAAGAACAAAGACTGGCGGGGGAGCCTGGGACCTGTGAGGCCCTGGAGGTGCACCAGGTGACCAGTCAGCAAAGCTGAGCAGAGTTAGGGAAGATAAGGAGGAGGGAAGTAGGCGAGAAGAGAAAGGAGGCTAACAAGGCAGAGGGAGCAAGTCCATCACACCCACTGTAAATGCTCTGCTTGAAGAAAGAAAGTGATTTGCAGCACTTATAGGGGCCTGGAGCATCTGGCGGGTTGCTGAGAGGGGTGGTATTTGTCTCAGGAGCATTACAGCAGGAGGTTGAGCAGTGACATGTTGCTTCAATAGTACACCCAAACAAGGGAGCCTCATACATTGAGGCAGCACAGCCCCTTTTGAGCAACAATATTCCTTTATATACTGGAGGCAGGCAGCTGGTGACATCGGGGTCCCTATGGCAGAGAGGCCATGGTCAGCTGTGCAGGCTGCCCATGCCACAGGCCGGCCTTGAGCTCCACTCTCTGTTCCCCCACCCACCCTACCTCTACTCTCTCTACCCTCACCCACCCTATACCTATCTCCACTCTCTACTCCAACCCAACTACCCTATCCCCACCCACTCTACCCACAATATCTTTCCCAACCACCCACTCTACGCCCACCACCCTACCCCATGCTCTCTACCCACCACCCCACCCCACCCCACTCTCTCTAACCACCCAATTAGTCTACCCACCAACTCACATACCCCTACCCACCCTACCCCCAACTATCACCCTACCCCCTCCCTCTCTATCTCCAACAACCCAATTCCCTTTCACTCTACCCTGCCCAGCCAATCCCCACCCTCTCTACCCTCACCAACCCACTCTACCCCAGTCTTTCCATCCCCATCAGATCCCCACTATCTCTACTCCAGACCACTCACCTTCTCCCACACACTATAACCCCACCCAGCCACCCTACCCCAGCCTCACACCCTTACAACCCCAACAACCCTCCCTTCATACCACTCTCTCTACCCTACCCACTGATCCTAATCCCACCCACCCTACCTCCACTCTCTCTGGCCACCACCCAGCCACCCTACCGCCACTCTCTCTAGCCCTACCCAAACTCCACTCTCACTATGTCTACCCACCCACCCTAACCCCATCTCCTTAGCCCAACCCACCCTACACCCACTCTCTCTACTACCACCCACCCACCTTACCCCTACTCTATCTACCCACAACCAACCCACCCTACCTCCAATCTGTCGACACCACCCTACCCCCACTCACTCCACCACCACCCACCCTAACTCCATTATCTATACTCCCACCAGCCGAGCATACCTCCTCTCCCTCTACACCCAAACACCCTACCCTCACTCTCTTGTCCACCCACCTGCCCCACCCCCATTAGGTCTACCTCCACCCACCCAGCCATGACTTTCTCTACCCTCACACACCATTCTCCTCACCCACTCTATTTGCACTGTCTCTAAACTCCACCCATCCACCTTATCCAACTTTCTCTAACCAAAGCCCACCCACCCTACTGAACTCTCTCTACCACCATCCACCCACCTTACCAACTCTCTCTATCTCTCTACCCCCACCCACCTAAACCAATTATCACTACCCCATCCGCCCAGCCTACCAACTTTCACTACCTGCACTCATCCTACCCTCAACCTCTCTACCCCCACCAACCATCCCCATGCCCTCTTTCTCTACCCCATCCACTAACCCTACCCCCCTCTCTATCTATCCCCACCCTACCCCCTCTCTCTACCGCCACCCATCCTACCCCCTCTTTCTCTACTTAACCTACCAGAATTTTTCCCCACCACCCATTCCACACCCTTTATTCCTTCACCCACCCTACCCCATCCTATCTCCTCTATTTCCTTACCAACCCATCTTACCCACTCTCCCTTCTCATCCTTCCTCCTACTACACTCTCGCTTTATTTCTTGCCCTCTCACCCTCACCCTTTCTCACTCATATTTCCTTGTGCTCAGCATTGACAGCACACTATTAATGGCTTTCGCCCTTGCTCTATTCCCCTTCTCATTCTATTGCACACCTGCACCGCTTATCACATCCCCCTTTGAAACTTTGTACTTTCCTCCTTGCACCCTAGTGTCTATAAATGCAAAGAACAGCAGTAAATGTCAACACTATTGGCATTGCCAATGCTAGTTAGTTTGGTTATTAGCTGTCACTAGCGACCCTATAAGCTGGAACTATTGCATTAGTGTACAGACAGAGAGGAATGGCATATGAGGAGGGATACACAGCCTGTAGGTGCAGTTTGGGTATGTTCCCACCCATTGACTGCCCATGGCTATGCTAATCCCTATGACCTTTCCCACCAAGTTATTGCCCCTCCCTGCCCAAAACACCTCCTCATGGGAACTCTTTGAGCTCACTTTACTCAAGCCTTGCCATCAACCTTTACACTCAAAGTGCCTGCTAATGTTTCTTCAAAGCTTTCTTCTGAGATTGAATTACTTAATTGTAGTAGTGAACCAGCTACTGGTGTAATAACAATATCTTATACATACTATGCTTTCCTTCACTTAAGTCTTGTTGAGAACAAGCATTGTTAAAGCCAACGGTTTTGGCGTATGTACATAAATTAGGCATTAGCCAGGCACTATGCTATTATATGGCTAGGTACTTGCAATATTTTGCACCAGCTACCATCAGTGGCAAGTTAATACCACTACGGCTGTGCCTGGCAAGTGCCTTTTCCATGCCTACACAAAATACCCAAACTGTTGCCATTGCTTGTTGGAAATGTATTCTGTACGATTTCCAATGGATGTAGCCCAGGTGTATTTGTTTGTTTACCTCGATTGTTTCCTTCTGAAAAGGGAAAATAAAAGCATCATATCTAAAGATGCTTTATTGTGTGTCCAGGTACTTCTTTGAGGATCGAGTGGCATGCCCAAATGGACCGACAAGGTGTATGTTCCTTTCCACACAGTTTGATAAAATATACAGCAATATAAATAATCTGCCATTCTGCCAGCAAGTGATGTGTTCAAAGGCCCATTGGGATCCAATAAAAATCCCTTGACATGTGCTCTCTGGGACATCATGTAACTCCTCAGCAACCTGAAAAATGATTCTAACAAAAGTTTTCTTGTACTATAGCCCACATTCTACAAATAGCGCACCCATTGTGTTAACCAATAGGGAAGATAATATGCTTTTTGCTAAAAGACAAGTTATCTTGAACGCATGTGTGCTCGCTGCATCTGGATTTTTAGGGCAAGTGGTTATAACTCAGAAGTGTTTTAAGTATGGTAATAAAATGATCAAATACTCAATCATTGCCTGTGCATTCTTAATTTGTTCTATTGTCATAACTGACAAAGGCAAAGCAATATAGGTCTACTGAGAAACAGATGAATAAGTCATCCATTGCCACTGCCCCTCCCTCGACCCTATATTGCATAAGGGAGAAACGTTACTTGCTAGGGGCCAAATTAGGGGTTGGGTGGAGCAGCAAAAATGTGGTGGTAATGCAATTACTGCCACATTACCGCTCCACCCAATCCCGAGTTTGGGCGGAAAACTGGAGGTTTACACGCTGCACGGTATACAACATGAATGGACACAGTGGAGTTGTGGGAGAGGACATATTTAGTGGACAGATGTTCCCTATAGGGGAGGGCAGTGTTTTCTATTATTCTGATTGGAGATGAGGTTCTAGCTATGAGGGCAACTCTTCTGCCTCTAGTGTTGGCTCTATATTTGGGGAGGATGGAGTAGTTGGGAAGTACTGCTAGGGATGGTGAGGGACCTGAGGCAGCATGAAGTTATTGCTAGCAGATGGTTTATAGTCAAAAAGTCGAAAACATAATGTCGAATAGCAAAAATGTCGAAAAAAAAATGTCGAATGTAAAAAAGTCGAAAAAACATACATATAATAGGAAAAGTCATAATTTCGAAAAAAAAATGTCGAAAAAAAAATCGAAAACCCAAAACACTTTTTTTTTTTTTACCCAGATAGTAACATTTATTATGGGGGGGGGGGGTCCCCCCCCAATCCCCCATCCTAAACCCCTACCCCAACCCCTCCCCCCACCCCCCATAGATATACCTTTAATTATTTTAAAAAAATCTTTAATATAATATTAAATAATTAATTAATTATTAAAAAAAAACATCCCAAACCCCTATCCCCAACCCCCCCCCCATCCTCCCCATCACCCCCACGCCCCATGGAAATACCTTTAATTATTTTTTAAAAAAAGTTTAATAAAATACTTATCATTAACACATAAAATCGAAAAAAGTCGAAAAAAGTCGACATTTTTTGTTTTTCGACATTTTTGTTTTTCGACTAAATATTTTCGACATTTTTGTATTCGAATATATTGTATTCGAAATTATGACTGGATACCCTAGCAGATCCAGTTTAATGGATGTTAGGTCAGCAATGTCGAGGGGGTGGGCAGAGATGGATCTGTCATTCACTAAGGCGCATTTCAGTGCTGTGGTTCAGGCTGGGAACATATAACAAGATGCCTCTTGATTTCTAATCCCTAGCAGGGTCTCATCTGGTTTGAAAGGGTGTATTGGGGCATCTCCATGGAGGTTTGAGTCAAAGGAAGTCAGAGAATTTAGCAGTGCAAGGCGCCTCAGTCTCATGTTGCCCATGCAAGTTCACAATGGCTGTGCCAGTTTGCATGCAGGAACATTTATAGTAGTAGGAGAGTGGATGGGATGGGGGTGGAAGCGGTTGCGTGTCGCAAGGCACCTAAGTCTATTGCGGCCTAGGAAGGTTGTGATAAGAGTATAAGTTCACTCATAGGTATTGTGGCCTTTGGTGGGAAGCGCATGTTGGTTAGTTGAGAATGAGTGTGCTATTGTGGGTTGCAAAGTTTAGTGGGTCGAGCACAGGGAAACACTAGGATTTGTACAGCATAGCCAGAGTGGGGGTCCACAGCAAGCATACAAGGTGAAGTAAGGGGGGTAGGCATTGTAATGGCACTGATGCCAAGGTCAGATGTGTGCCAAGGAGGTAGGTCCACGGTGGTTGTGCTGGGGCTCGCATGATGTTGTTGGGTTGGCAGTATGACTGGGTTGTTTGTGAGCAATAAGAGGTATGCATTTATCATTGTGAGTAGGTGAAAGGGATGATAGGAAGTAAGTTGGGTGGATTGTGCAGTGAGGTGGAAAAGGATATGGGGTAGCAGGCTTAGTAGAAGAAATACTGGCTTAACAATCGTCATACCTTACAGGTGGCATTCATAGTGCCCATCCTTGGCCTTGACAGTGCCAGACAGGAGGGGATGCTCCTGCCAGCCTTAAGTGTTGGCCTTTAGTGGGGGCCTGTGTCACCTGCTGGCTACCAAGGGGAAGACCATGGGGGTCATTCCGAGTCGGGCGGTAAGGGTTAACGGTCACCGTTAACGAGACTGGTGCCGTTAAACCCTTACCGCCCTACTCCGAGTTCCCTTTGCGGGTTGGTACTTAACGCCTGCTTTTTGCAGGCGTTAAAAAACCAACCCGCAAAGGGACCTAGGAGCTAATTACGGCACCGTAATTTACGGTGCCGTAATTAGCGCCTTCCCCATTCCCATTGAGCCCTATGGGGCAAAAATGGGAATGGGGAAGGGCCCTTGGTGAATGGGGAATTACCGACCCCGCCAACCTTGGAATGGGGCGGTAATTCCGCCATTCACCATGGCGGAGTCGGAAAGATAACGGCGTCAACCAAGGCGCTAATAGCGCCTTGGTTAACGCCAGGGTCGGAATGAGGCCCCATATGTTTTCAATGCAGGGCAATCAGAAACCGCCTGGGGAGGGCCTGCAGGGTGGTTTGAACAGTAAGAGCCTTCCGTATCTGTTCACACGGACATCTTGGAGGGCCAATATGAGATAGCTTGCTGTAGCCCAACAGGGCTTTTCAGCAATGCCAGTGAATTCAAATGCAGTGGCCTGGTGGGGCTAGACATCTCATCAAGGTAATGTGGGTTGTGAAGGAAAAGCACAAGGGGCTTCCCTTAGTCGATATGTCATTTCTGTGCTGCTCCTGCTGGCACACCTGTGTGACAATGGATCTATGGCAGGGCCAGACAGGAGGGGACACTTCCTTCAGCCTTAAGTGTTGGCCTTTAGTGGAGGACACAGCGCCTGCCAGCTCCCAAGGAGAAGAACTTATGTTTTCAATGTGTGTGAATCAGAAACGGCCAGGAATGGGCTGGTTTGAACAAGATGAGTCTTCCAACTATGTGCAGGCAGCCATCTTGTAGAACACTGTCCATTCATTAGCAATAGACAAAGATAGGGTACCTGCCTCACTACTTGTGCATATTCCCAGACACAAGGTGCCATTCAAGGCCAACTACAGAGGAATCCCTCTGGCACATGACCTAGAAATAAGGGATGATATTGTTTTTAGTTTTTGAAAGGAAGGCAGTCTGTGGACCTCTCTCCCCTTACTCACCAACCAATTAAACATTGTAGAAAATACATGTATTTACTATTATCAATTTAGAGGAGTTTCCAGGTGGAGCTATCTATGTGTAACCCAAGCAAACATTTAACACATTTGGAGTCTATATGTAGTCAATTCCCCTAACCTATACCCTTGTCCCATATGCTTTGTAGTATTATGTCATCACTATGACGTTTTTTTGGTTTATAAGGTGCTGTTTTGTATGAGAGCTTTAAGAGCTGCAACCCTATTGTTTGTATGCCGTCCCTGCTTTATTTTGGATGTAAATAAAGCTGGGGTTTTCCTTCCACTCCGACTATTTCTGTCATTGAGTCTGTGTTTTACAGGTTCCATACCTACTGCATAAATCTGGGGTTTCCCAGGCCATCATTAGAGGTCGCATGGAGAAATTAAAGCATTCTGTTATCCCTTTACATGCTAATAGAGCTTAGACCTCTGGCAATTTTCATGATTTCAGGGACATTTTGTCCTTCTGATCAATTTTCTCCCAACTACATTTTCGGTTTTCGTTGTCTGCAATAATTGCAGGTGGGCAGTGGCTTTATGAATAATTCCTACAATTTCTGTCGGAGGCTGTCCGTAAAAAATGATGTATATTCCACCTAATATTACACTTGCGGTACACAGTTGATTTATATATTTGGAAATGTTGTACGTTCACGTGGAGAGGAACCATGGCAAAGGTAAGGAGCCCAGCTCTGTTGCCACCCACCCACTTTCCAAGCACCATGACTGGGAGCAAAGCCTTGTGCTACATAGTCTGCGAGCAGCCGGGGGGAACGTGGAAGCACGGGCAGTCTGTTTTACCACAGCACACTGTAACTGCGTCTGGGTACCCCTTAGAAAATGTATTTAACTTGCTGTGGCCCCTCAGCTGAGAGGCAGCACCAAAGTCCACCGAGAATCTAAGGCTTGTTTTTTTTGTATGTTTTTCCCCGCTGGAGCTTCTGCTGTATTCTGCCTGTTTGTTTTTTGTTTTTTTTTGTTTGCAGACGAATATAGAATAGATTAATTATTCATTTCTCTGCTTAATTGAACAGAATCAGTAAACACGAGTGACTGGTGTTACTGTGGAATGTGTTGCGTTCAGTCAGCCAGCGCAAGGCCTACCTTAAGCTGGTAAAGTACTGCAATCAATGCATGATTTGGGAGCCATGAAAGCATCACGTTACTATTATGGCTTCATGGCACTAGATCCTCTTTAAAGCAACCGGGTTCAACAAAAATGTGTTCCTTTGCAACATCAACCTCCCTAAAATCTTTGCTTTCTTAGGCACCCGTCTGATGCACTAGTCACCTTGGTATTATTTACAACCTGAAATTCATTGATTGGTAAACTGAAAAAAGCAAAGGGGCGTCTACATCTGGGCTAAGCAAACCATTGTTTTCCCAATAGTTTTAAGATAGCTCAGTGTGCTCAGAACTCTCTGCTTAAATGTATGTGTGATCTGCAGGATGCAGCTTCGAATCCTGGCAAGCCAGCCTTTTGTCCTGTGGAGGACAAATGAGTCCAACTCAGGATTGGTGATATTGTGTGTATATTTGTTCTAAATAAAGTGATTAGGCATAAGCTCTGTATAATAACAGATCAGTATCATTACTTCTTGTCAACCCACCAGTTCGACCCATCCACACCATCTTAAGTCCCCCACCATTTCTCCATTACTTACTAAACTTTTTCCCCATTTCGGATTATTTTGTACTGCAGATTTCTGCATGAAATCTAAAGCTCCCTTGGACATCGATTTGTGGCTCGGAAAGTAAATCATGCAGGACCTTCCCCAAGGGGATACAATTCTGGAACGTGTCTCTTCTGTTTCCTATCCCTAAATGAATTTTCAGATGTGGTGTCCAAGCTTGGTTGGCGATCCCTTTGTAGATGCTTCTGTGCCAGTTGCTCTCTGCATGTCAATGCTGCTGTGCTCCTGGATCTGTCTGTCAGATAATGGACATGCCTTGCATGAAATGGCTGCCCTGTACTGGCCACAGCATTTCTGCTGCGTGTAGCTGGAACTAGAAATATGTTTGCTTGACTACATTAACAGTAACCTGAATACACGCGTGACCGGATTTAAAAAGGAGTCAACGCCTTTTGTTTTTTTTTTTTAGTTCTTGTTTTCAAATGTGCAATAAACATTTCAAAAATGCTCTTTTTTATAAAGAAACTCCAAAAAGTGGGTGGAGCCAGTTTGGACATGTTTTCTTAATATGGAATTGCATTTTTAATGGCAAAGCCAACATGAATATGTTATGTGGGGCTACTGGCATACTAGCAGAGTCAGCTTGGACATGCTTTCTTATAGTGTCATTACTGCAATTAAAGCCAACATGAGTATGTTTTTATATGGGAACACAGCACATGTTTGTGCAGCCACCATGGACCAAACACAACTACTAGTGAGGAATGTGACCATGTGGCAGGGCTTTGCTCATTATGTTGGCTCAGTCTCCACGTGGCCTGAAGCCGAAGGGGAGGAAAGGAATGAGGGTCTCTGTCTCTGCATTCTTTGCCAGAGCTGTACTGGCAACCACTTTAAGGAGGCTTCCTGTTCACCTAAAAAGCAGGCACAACCAATGCACCACTCTTCCTGGCCGAAAAACGAACTGGTAGCCAGCGCATCGTCAAAATACGCAGCATTGCCACGCTGTAAACAAAGACTGCAAGACAGACAAAACAAGAAGCCGTCCTTTTCATGCTCTGCACCATGTATCCGGAGTGGTTACCAATGCAGATAGGATTGGCCCAATCCACACTACACTTCAGGAAAGACCACCAACCGAAATGCTGACCCTTATTCACGATCAATGGATTTACCCTGCGCCCAACTTTTTCCCTCTCCATCCCAGCTCCTCTTCTATCCATGACCACGTTCTTGTAACCCCTTGGGGAACTCACCCTACACACTCCATTGCTTGTCAGCTAGGTTTGCTTTTTAAATCGCATGCATGCATACACATACAGCAAATCTTCATTTGAATGAAACTGTTGGCTACCGTGGATTTAACTAACCAATTAAGTCCATTGTCTATATTATTTCATTTTATTCAGCTCCACGCCCCTCATTCGGGACATCTCTAATTAAACCAGTGCAAGTACCTACGCTGAAACTTGTAGTTATAAGGATCACTCACCGTCCTTCAGATCTGCAGGTATTCTTCCAATGACTGTGGACAATTAATGTCTTCTAAATGGGGGGTGGGCGATTTAAGAAAGACCTTTGAAGGATTCCATCCAGCTTGGTGATAGAGGAACAATTGTATGTCATATTTAGCAGTCACAGTTGAGTTCTTACCACCAATTACTGATGATCACCGGCATGTCTTGCTTTTTTTTTTAAATGTCACTATGTGTAATCTGAAAAACAATTGGTGCAGTTTATGCGTCTCAAATGGACCGTAAGCCAAACAAATGGACTGATGGGAACAATGCCTGGGGCCCCCCTGGAAGAAGAGCGCTCACCCCTTTATTGCCCAACATTTAATTTACTAACACAGTATGAGTATGCTTTGTTCTCTATTAAACAATGTTTTATACTTTACAACCACAACTCCAAAAATCGATATTGCTATTACAAGTATATGCCAATAGCCTTACAGAGCTCAGGAGGTTTCATAATCATTTGGGAGAACGATGCGTCCTCAACTTATGGCCTGAGAAGATTTATGGGGGTCATTATCGCGCAATAATGGCCCCTCCATTGGTCTAGACGGCTCTATTAGAATATTCGTGATTTTCCACTCATGGACGTTTAGAAAGATACACTTGGCTTTGTTCATAACAGCAGCATTTTCCAACAAAAGTAACATGACATCATGATGAAACATTTCACTTTAACAAACTCTGGTCAATATTGCCATGTTTTAACTCAGGGTGCCAGTGGGGGAAGCGGCAGAGAAAGAGTTAATACAATGGTAAAATGCAAACAATACTGGTATATAAATGGAGCATTTCATATTAAACATCGCATTTATTCTGGAGTCTTGGTGCGATGGATAGTCCATCTGGTGGGACGCGAATGGTCTTTCAAGGAAAGCATTCCTTTTATTTCATCCCATGGAAAGCTTCCTGTGTTTTGCCTGGCCATAGTAGCAGGTGACCAATCCAGGGTTATTCGCGGAAACAGTAACGTTCACGGTGCCCTTTTTCGTATTTTGTGCTGGCTTCGACAGATGTGTATTTTCCTTGGCTGCAGGCTCGTGCCAAGTGCAAAGTTTGTAGGCAGCCGTTACCAGGCTTCGGGATCCAAAGAGGTGCTGATAAAAGGACATTCGTGAAATAGAAAGATGACACTTCAGCGAATAGAATCCATCTTCTGTGTCAGAGATAATTGCATCCATCTTGAAAACAAGACCTCACTGCCAGTAGCGTAATGTCTTATGGGGACGTGCATTGCAGGATTAAATGGCGGGGGCTATACCCAAATTCTTAGCATACACTATGTGCACGATAATGGAACAGTGGAAGGAAGATAATATAGACGTTTTATGAAATCGGGCAAATCAGGCAATTATACTAGAGCAACAATTGAAGTGACTATCAACATTAAAAAAAATTACTTTGCAGTTTTAATGCAAATACTTAGTTTAACAAAGCAGTTATATTGTCCGTTTTTTGGGAGAGTGAAGTAGGAATCGTTTTATGTCGCCAGAACAATCAGGATGAATGCTGTCTTTATTTTCTGTGTTGCCCATTAGTGCCCAGGACTATGATACAAGTCCAGTGCCCATATTGTGGAAGCAAATGTTCTGGAGCGCATGGCAGCGGGCATAACTACCACCAGGCAGTAGCAATAAAAGGCCAGCGTATACCTCCGCTTAGCACCAGTAAGAGAGCGCATGGCAGCGGGCATAATTACCACCAGGCCGTAGGAATGTGTTAAGGATTTCAATCAGGCGACGCACACCTTAGTCTCGGCCTAGTATGCAGCGCGCAATTGAAATGCTTATGTTTTGCTGTTACATTCAATATTGAGATGGCACACCACTCATATCACACCCCCTTTCAAATACCCCAGGTCACAATGGACCATGAACCCGGCTGGTTGGTAAAATATAATATTTATTTATTTTAAAATTCAAAAGAAATCATACAATTTTTAATATGGGGCAGCAATCACCAATGGGGTGATACGAACAATAGGAATGTAAGCAATGCACTTAGTTAACCTTCTATTGACACATCTACAAAACACCAGGGAATAGGAGCACTTTTTGATTTTAGGTAAGATACTTGAATTAGAATTTCCCCATGCAATGTTCCCTCAACCCATAAATAATTCAATTCTAAATGGATAAACAGAAACAGTAGGTAATCAGGAATGACAAATGGAAAACACTCGGCGAGAACAAATTCTTTCCCCTCATTTAACTGAATTGGGATGAAAAACTGAGCTGGTTTCTCATCACTTTTGGGTATGGAATTGGGATTTTCAGATTCTGAATTGGTATAGAATTTCGAAGTATTTCCTTCCAGTGTGGAATGCCACCTGAGACTGGAAGGAAGATTGATTTTCAGGAATGGAGAGGAGTTACCATCACCAGTTTGTTGTCCTACAGCAATTACTGTCACGTCAGGTATTTTGTTATTCTGGAAATGAAACGCAATATGATCAGATTTTTGTTCAACCATGTGGCATGTGCCATTTAAACTAACATGGTTTACACTCTGTTTCAGTTTTATTGGCCTGCTAGTCTGAGTCCAGAGGACCTTGTTCACACAGTCTATTAATGGGGACAACCTTCGCAGGATGTCATTCCCTAGTAGACATGGTGTGCACTCTGGAGTTACGACTATGACAGGATCATCCAATTTTTATTTCCAAATCTGCAGTCCCCTCGACAGGAATTTAATTCCCATTAAAGTTCTGGAGGTGTCCAGGAAGAGGGGTGAGAGGGATCTGGTATCTCTCCCCCTTCCTGAATTTATCTGATCAAAGGTCCTTCTTGACAGAAGAGTGGCTTGGGATCCAGTGTCCACCAGTGCCAAAAATGTACATTGCCCCTGCACCTGGAACGGGGCATAATATCTACCCTCCTTCTCCTCCAGGGGGCAAAGATAATGTGCATTTTGGGCAAGTTGGGTTTTCAATGTCATTATTTTGGACTCTGACACAGGGGTAGTTTCGGCATAAATCTGTGTAGGAGTTTGGGAATCTGAAAGAAAAATGTTGCACTTGGAGATTCAAGGAGTTTCGGGCTCCTCATTTCTGATTCTGGGCTGCCCACCCCCCACACCTTTTTGGAGACAGTCACCAGAATTTATTTGGGGAGTTTGGGAATCCTCTTTTAATATTATATCTTCTTGATGCTCATTCTGGGGTCCTAGGATGGGCGATTCAGAATTAGTCCACACTCCCAACCAGTCTTCATTTAAAGCCCTTTTGACCCATTTCTCTTTGGGAGGACTACCCCGTCCCTGAAGGAGACCATCTTTTTTCTCAGGATCCTTTAAGGATTCTTCCCCTTCAAATTGGAGGACACTAACTTCCTCCACAAAATGGGCCTTTTTGGGTTCTTTATTTCTCATATCTGCCCTCTGTTCCTTGGGTGGCAGGTTTTTGGGGGCAGGAGATTTTGGTTCTGGTTCCTGGGTGTCCAGGGGCTTGAAGCTTTTAGTGTTCACAGTATTGAATGGGTTGGAGTCCCTTAGCATAGAGGTCCTTATACTATGATACAGGGTTACTCTGTCCCTCTCTACCTGTTCGGGGTCTCTCCAGTTAAGATTATATCTAGCACCCTCTTTCGCCAACTTTGCTAGTTTCTCCTTTTCTAGATAAGAAGCAAATATCTGAGTTTTATGTTCAGCTATCAAGGCTTTACTTGCCTCTATGACCTGCTACTTGTGTGTTGAGCCCAGCATTCTTTTCACAGAGAGCCTCATTGTCTCTCTGCACTTCCTGAATGGTCTGGGAATACTGAGATAATTTCTGCTGCAGGAGACTTACCTCCTTAGTTTTAGCATCTTTGGTTTGGGTGTTCTCTTCCAGAGCACCCTCTACCCGCCTGGCGTGCTCCAGTAGCTTCCCATACTCAGCTTTCTGTTCAGTTTGCTCCTGGAGGGCTAATTCACTCCCCTGTAACTTGGTTTTTAACTTGCTTACTTCCTGGCCTAGCGCGTCTTTCTCTTGATTTAGGGAGCCCCTCTGTTCAGCCAGGACATCCCTTTGTTTTTTGATGGTATTGGGTTTCTTGCGCTCCTGATCAAATTCTGCTTGAGAGTGGATGTCTCTCATGATTAATTTATTATTTTCTCTTTCAATTTGTCTATTTGGTCTTGTAGGGTAACCACCTGCTCTGTGCAGGCTCTATTAAAATATATTTGTTGATTTAACTTCCGTTGACTCTCTTGCAGAGTCTGGAGTCTCGATAGATGGAACTTCAACAAGACGCCACGCAGGAAAATCAGGAAGAGTGCACACCTAGGGTCTTGTCAGGGACCCTTATTTATAATGCAAAATGACATCATCAAGGTAGAGACTGGGCAGGGTTAACTATGCACGCCCCTAAACTACTTGAATTGGGCAGGGGTGCTAGTCTTTCGCCTTGCTCTCAACTGGTTGGATTTCAAGCGATTGATGTCATGTTTATGAGGTGAGTTTTACAATGTCCAGAAACTCCCACATTTTCATTACTTAAAATCCAATTTTGCCAAAAACATACATTTCTACAATTGCAATCTCTTGGCAAATTATACACATAGGTTACATATTATGTGCAGCACATATCAGTCCAATCCCCCACTCTGTGCGACATTGTTTCGCCTTTCTGATACATTTTGATAATTTTAAACATGAAAGATTTGTCCTAAAATTTCACAATTTTATGCACAGATGCGAATTATCCCCAGGGATGTATGCACACAATTTTATGTTTGCAACATCAATACTTTCCTTGGAATCTGTCATAATTTGTAACTTCTGTTCCACATGCAGCAATGAGTTCTACCAAGTTTTAAAAGACAACCCATGAAATTATATTTGAAACTGCAAACTTTTTACATTTTTACTGATTATTGCTGCAGAGATAAAAATGTCTTTAAAGTTTCTTTATAAAATAGTCTTTGGCACCAAAAGGCAGCTCCTTTGTTGGGTATTTTTTTTCCTTTAACTTCAACTGCTGCCAACTGACATTTCCTGCAAGGAAAGGTAGGAGTTTCTCATCTTAACTGAAGGTTTTATTGCCCCTTACACTTGAGAGGTTAGTATCCCAGGACTTCTATTGTCCCAGCCTGGAGCACAGACGAATGTCTGAAGAGCGTGTGAACTTTTTGTCCTGGCCCATTCAAAGTTTTTCAAGCTGGCAATTTTCACTTACGTGTCCTGGATTTATGGTGTATCTCCCTTCCTTGGCGAAGTTTCATGGCTGGCAACTGGAATGACTGATTTTTCTAAGAGCTTACAAATCCAGCCCATGTGTTTTAAACTCTTTAATTTCTTATTTTAGGTACTGAATTAAAACAAACCTTTGAAAGAGGATAAACTATGTGTGTATAATCACCACTAGCATAATCCCTTTATATTGCTAAGTAATCAGGCTTTTATTCAACAATTTATATTTAAACAGGCCAATTTTTTTCTTCAGTTAGCAAAGCCCATTTTTCCACATGTGTTAAAAGTGCTAGCATTTCTTTCTTTAAATTCGGTTTGGCAGCTCCCTCAGCTGCCCACACTGTCTTTGCAGCTATAGTCATTTCCTTGAATGCAGGAGTTGTATCTAAAGCATAGATACATTTGACACTGACCTGGCTCAGAGAGTTAAAGTCTCTTTGAACTGCTGACCCTGGATACATTTGGAAATAAATAAACGCGTGTTCCCATGCGAGTGAAAGTGAAGTTGCTTATTGATTTCTCTCAGAGTTGGTTTGACTGGGCCTGTCACTCAGGAATTATGCCTGGTTTTGGTGAAGCACAGTGAAATATCCTGGACAAGACAGGGCCTTTTGAGTCACAGAAGGCCAACATGTACCTCCGCCTAGCACCAGTAACAGAGCGCATGGCAGTGCTTCTCCATATATAACATTGATCTCGCCCAGTTACTGGAGCAAGGCCTTAAACTGCGCAGATTAAGGTCAGCTTTTAGAAGTTGCTGATTTCAGCATGTTCTTTGAGGGGCACCTGTAGGTCATACCAAAACATTCGACATATGAGGCAAATGGGTGGGGCCCAGAAAACATTAATTTCGGATGTGGTTATAAAAGAGGTGCTAAAAATCTACATTTGGACAGTACACTGTGCAACCATTATTTACTTAACTACACGCATTTTTAATAAATATTTTTGCGTTTTGTTTTTTTTTACATATAATCAATATCTCAAAACATAGATAACATATGAAGCAACAATTCTCTTACAATAAATGTTAGTAAGAAACACGTGCACAAAAATAAAATAGCCAATATGTGACCCAACCGAATAATAGTTGTGGCAACCATTATTCGGTTGGGTCACATATTGACTATTTTCTTTTGGTGCACGTGCTTCTTATTTAATTGATTAATTGATAGTGGCTATCAATTAATTAAGCTAAATACTGTATTTTGGATATATTAACATCAATAGTAAAAACGTATGCTAAAAGAAGGAGGTCATACATGATCCAAAACATTATTTGGAGCAAGACAAAGAAAATAACCCAGAGGTGCATTCTGTTCAATGGGTTATGTTATCTAATTGTCTGACATAAAGTATAATAAGACAGGGGAAGACATATCATATCACATCATTGGCCTCCCATTTCACCACTAAAACACAGGACATTCTGTCTGCACTCTCCTCTACAACACTCGCTACTCCCCCACCTGCTCTCAGGGCTCCCTTGGTCTCCCTCTCTCCCTCCCCCACACTCGCCTCCTTCTTGCCCATAACACCGTGTGACGTCTCTAAAGTTGTCCGCTCTATGAAAGAATCCTCCAAACAGGTGCTCCCCTGCTCCTCCAGAACTATCAAGGACAATATCTTCTCTCTCATTAATACCATAGCTGATTTCTGTAACCATTCCCTTGCTACTGGCTCCTTTCTTCTGCCCCTCAAGCACGCCCTTGTGCAGCCTATCCTACAAAAGCCATCCGCTGACCACTCTTGCCCTACCAAATACCGGCTGTCTCCACCACTCTCTTCCTGGGCAAACTCTTGGAGAAGTTGGTCATATCCGAATTGATCCATCACCCAAACGAGTTGGTTGTCTCCATGACCACCAATTTGGCTTTAGAGCATCCCGAGACATTCATGGAAACTGCTCTCCTCTACACCCGTGATGATTTGCTTTCTAACCTTGATTCAAACTCTCCTTCCATTATTATTCTCCTTGATCTTTCCTCTGTCTTTGACATGGTCAATCAGTCCATCCTCATAAAATGGCTCTGTTATACCCTTGGCATCATTGACCGGGAACAGGACTGGCTGACCTCCATCCTATCTAATCGTCCTTCACAGGTGCAACTGGGCCCATTCCTATCCTCCACCTCACTCTCTACCTGCACCGTTCCTCAGGGCTCCATCTTATCACTGTGGCTCTTCAACATCTACCTTGCCCACTTGATCTCCTCCTTCTCCCCTCATTGCTAGTGTTATTTTGATGGCACGCAGCTCTTCTTCAAGATTCCCTCCATTACCTCTGCTTCCCCCTCTCTCATTCCCAACTGTCTGACTACTATAGAGGGGTTTGGGTCTATTTGACCTAAAACATTTGACCTAATCACATTTGATCAAGTTTATTTGAGATGTTTTGGTCTAAAATGCGGGGGGGAGTCCCCACAACCTCCCAACCACTTCCCCTCAACATAATCTATACCCATACCCACCCCATATACCATCTTGCAAGGCCAACAGCTTTGGTGTCATGTTCCACACCCCTCTCTCCCTCTCTCCTCACATCATGTATCTCGCCAGACAGGCCCACTTTAAACTACACCTCTATAGAGGCATTCTTCCCTTCCTCGCCTTCCCCCAGAAGCTCAATGTCTCTAGAGCTCTGGTCCTCCCCAGGCTGGACTACTGGAACAGCCTATTCCTCAATCTGCCACTTTCTTCCCTTCACCCCTTCAATAACCCATAACAGGACTGCAGGACTTATCCTTGGTCTCAAGCCCAGGGACCACATCTCTCCAGCCCTAAAATCTCTACACTGATTCCACAGGGATAAAATTCAAGACCTTCTGCATCATCTATAAGGGGCCTGGCAACCCCCTATATCCAACTCTCTCAAAGTACCACTCTGCTAGAGCCCTTCGGTCCTCTAGCTCCAACTCTCTGCAGATCAGATGTTTTTCCAAGCAGAGAGTGGGGGTAGATCTCTCTCTCTTTGACAGATACCTCCCTCTGGAATAGCCTCCGTGCCCTTCTCAGACTTGAGACAGATACCATTAAGTTCTGTAAACTTCTCTAGACCTTGTTATTCCCTACCCCGTTCCCTCCCTCCCTTGCTAATTCCACTTCTACCGATGGAATCCTGGCTAGTCACTTCACCTCCTCTTGGTGATATGCTGACATTCAGCGGTGCGCCACAAGAGATCTGTGGCCATACTAGGGTTGCTGAGCTTGTGCCAGGGACAGTTGGCTGTTTGTCCAGCATGGCACCTTTAGCATTATCAAGTGTGTGCTTTACCGATCTGCAAGAAAGACCCATTGGGGAGTGGTTGCCTGATGGACGTGGTTATGAGGCCTGTACCAAAGGCCCATTCCTTTTTGGCAGCTGTGGAACACCACAGAGAACCATACATTGCACAGCCAGCTACACTGGGGTATGGAAATATGCATTGGGGTGTTCAGCCCACCATTAGTGTCGTGTGTCTGGCTCACATGACTCCATGAGGTGTGAAATGAGGAGGCCAGGAGGAAACAGAAAAAAATTAAGTGCACCAGGTCCATGGATCCAGCAACATTGCTGATTGAGGTCTGACCATAGGGGGACAAAGAGAACGGGGTCCCTGTGACAGTCCCAGTTGCACCCCAGCAGGGACCCTGGGGCAATTAATTTAGAAGCGATCCTCAGACAAGTGTAGTGTCAATAGGAACCCAGAGCTACAAGGTGAGATTGAAGTGACAATGATCAATGTTTCCCAGAAGTTATACTAATAAAAGGCAGCTAGCTGTGTTCGTCATCGACACATGAGCCGAGTGATCCAGGGACATAAGTAACATACAACTATCACCCATTCAGATGTCGGTCTGCTGCAGGAGAGGCTTGGATGAGGCAGTGGGCACCCGTCCTGCCTGCATGCCGAGATAAACACATACCATGTTTACCATCCCAACTTAGGAGTCCAACAAGACCATTGTGGAATATAACAAGTGGGTTCCCGGTGCACAGCCCATTAAGTCTGCCTACTGAACCCTTGGCAGCATGATGGACCTCCACATGATGATGGTTGTCAGGGCTGGGGCAGGCATTGCGTGCCTCATGCAAGAACAGCAGCTTGATCACAAGATCCAACTACAAGCAATTGTAAGTGCAGCAATTATAACATATGCATTTGGAGCTGAAATTACCACAACTGCTGCCACCAGAATTGTCCCCCAATGATTCCTCATGAAAGGATATGAAATGTATACATTCCAATCACAGGGACTCCAGAGTCCTGTGACATAAATTGAAGTCACTACATCCCCAAATTGAGTATATGTAACTGTCATGGATGAGGTAGCCGTTTCTCAGGTTCACACTCTGGTTTTTGTGAAAGAGGGGGCGCTTCCAACTCGGGTCCAAAAGCAGTGAAAAAAATAAATCCACAAAAACTGGAAAAAAAGAGTTCGCCACCGCAGTAAAGACATTTATTTGTTCAGTATGGCTGGGAAGTGGAACAAAACATGCCAAATTCATCCCGCCCATTGAGGGCTCAACATTTTACAGCCATGAAGAGGACAATAACATATCACAATACAATGTAATAAAATCATCATCCTAACATTCTTACTAGCTGGTCATCACAAGCCACCTAAACAACTCTATACATTACCTAACACTATTGGCAGTTGTCATTTCATCACAAAAAGAACAGCACCGACCCAACATGGCCACAATCCCCTTAGTCAGCTCAAAACATGCACCAATCCCATCTTGTGAGAACAGCTTAATAAAGGGCTTAATTTTAATTGGAACGGGCCACCTCTGACAATTGGGGCTGTAACGTCTCACTGAGATGGACCAATGGGCAACGAACAAGCATGGAACACACTTCCTTTATTAATTTCCCATTCCAAACATCTGCACCCGCTCACTGTGAAACTCCCTATCTTGTTACATGTTGCTAGTTCGTGTACATTCCGTTTTAGCACCCTCCCTGCAATAAATGGCATGCCAGAAAAAATGCTTCTGGACCATCATTTCTACAAATATCCCCATATTATTCAGCCTATTTCATATTGTGGCTGCCAGAGAAGACTCACTGTGGCCTTCACAAACATAATGTATTCTTTACCGATCTGATGAGACAGCACTTGTTGCCTGGGACCAGATGTTCATCCATTGAGAAATGCTTCCTTTGCAGTAACGTGCTGGCACCTATCTCCCGCGCCTCCCCACCAGCCCATCTGCAGGGCAAGGCAAAATTCAACCAAGTGTCCCCAGCCAATAATTACAGTCCCACACACTACCATGGGTGCAATGTTCCTCTAACTGCGGCCTAGAAAATGTTGAAGCTCTTGCTCAAAAATGGTTAGTACCCATTGATAAAGTAGTGCCTAAAAAGGATCGAAACCAAAGGGTGCACATGTTTGCTATAAGGAGAAATATAACAGAAAAGGATGTACATTTTTGTCATAAGGAAAAATGAAATCTGATGAAGTGTGTGTGTGTGTGTGTGTGTATGCTCGCACTGATGGTGAAAGTGTGGTTGTGAGCGTTCCACACCCTCCATTCAGCTGCTGTGTCTCCTGAAAACATGGGGCCAGGTTCTTGACTGAGGGCAGGTGTGTACGATGTGCTGTGTTTTTACTATGACGTATGGCATGCTACATGTATCTTCAGTAATCCCATGGTGTAGGGTCAGTGCAGCGAATACGGTGCCATGCAGCGTGCTGTGTGCCGATCACAGACGTGGGGCACTGTGTTATCTAAATAGAAATAGTGCATGCCAATAATACAGAGTTGTGTGTTATAATGTTGACAGAAAACAAAAGTTATAATACCCTAATTATATATGTTATAGAAACAACATGTGTTACTATGTGCTTGTGCTACCTTGTGCCACCTTTCAGCTATTAACCTAACATTGTCAATGCTGGTACTGTTCTCATGACACATGCCTCTCACGTCACTGCTGGGGTTCTGATATGCTGTTATAAGACCCTCCTCAAACGGTACTTCCATTCACATGATGGGCAGTGCACCTGCATTTGGATAACCCCTGAATTCACTCCCCTTTTGTTGCATCAGCAAAATACTTCTTCTCCCCGTCAACTCCTCCTTCTTTTTCACCCACATCTTCCTCAAATCTTCCAAGCTGTATCCCGCCATCATGCAGTCCTCCAGCAACCCGGGGAGTCTAATACAATCTCCCCAGCATTGCAACTAACAAAGTGTGTTTTGTAATGGGCAGGCGCCGGCAGATCTGTAAATAACACATCCACACTCTCAACTATTTTTCTCACCGTTATCACCCCATGATCCCTCTTTCTCTCTTCCTTTGATACTCCCAAATTAAGCACCTTCCCCTTCTTGTCCCCAACCTACCTCCCATTCTTTTGTTCAGCTTCCTCCTCCCCTGCGCCCAACAACCCTACTACTTGAATCATGCAAAGAACGATGAGCATCACTATGCGGATAGGGACCAATCAGACCCTCTAGGATATTGCTGCATGCAATGACAATTATTGTGGCATGAAATGGCACATTTTGGCGCACACATCTTTATTCCTTGCAGCACTTTTGTGACACATTTTCTATTGACTGTGGGTGTAAGATTGGCACATTGCAGGAGAGAGGGAGTATGCAAGGTTACAGGAAAGCCAGGGTGCCATTCATTGTACATTTGGCATCAATTTAATAGGAATAGTCCCAGTTGTCTCTGGCTGGGCAGAACAGTGTTTTTTTTGGCTATGTTTTTGGTTTAATTTGATTACCTATTTTATATTAACTGTATTGATCGTTATCAGTTGCAATGCTGAGAATATTCCCATTCTAGGTTCTCCAATACCCCAAACACCCACACATCTCTCACCAACGCCCCTCACACGTGTCCCCAATTCCCCATCACACTGTGCATTCCCGAACCTCTCACTCTCAGTCATACACATACTCAAATGTCCTGTTGCACTGCCAAATTACAATTTGTACTCCACAGTACCTGCCACACTCGAAATAATACTCCCAACTAACACCTTACATTCCCCAATTCCTCCCACAGGATACAGTCCTTGATTCTTTTGTGCTATTTCTGCAACTTAGATATTTTCTCCCATTCTATTGCACTCTTCCCTCATCCTTTCTCCAAATCTGCAGCTCGCTGCCTTTTTCTGGCCAACCGCTACCTCTCTGCTTTCTGGCCCACTGTTCCCCCTGATCTCACATGCCCGCTTCTTTCTGTACCTCTGCTCCCTCTCTGATTTCTGGCCCGCTGCTCTCTCTCTGATTTCTGGCCAACAGTCCCACTACTTCCTCTCTGCTCTCTTGCCCACTACATGCCCCTCTGCTTTCTTGCCTATCACTCCACATCAATCCCCCTCTCCCTCACTCTCTCCTTTCCCACATATTTTGACTATTTTTTTTAACAAATTGAGCATCTAAAAATAGAGCAGAGGATATTCTCTGTTTAGATAACCCATTTTTGAAAATGATCAGGTCACCGTATTCTCAAAGGTGACCCTTGCATTTCCACAGGGCTGAGCTGTACAGCAAATGGTGTGTTGGCCAGTCGCCTTGAATACATTGGTGTCATAAGCATTCTCCTTACAATGTTCCCAATGCATTTCACCATGACGGGCCCATAAGGGGCCTGCCATTGTAAAATATGACCTGAACTGTAAGTGAGACAGCAGCAGTTCAAACCTCTACTGTCACACTTAAAAAATAAATAAGTTGCATGACAGGGTCAGTAAGGAAGGACCCTGTCATGCAGTGACACCCCTGTGTGCCTATTCAAAGCAGGTGCATAGGGTTTTCTACAATTTCTACATATGTGCAGAAACTCCCCCTGATTTGCTGAAAAACGCAAAGGGGTAAAAAAGGCCCCCCGAATGGGCGCATACAAGATGCTCCCATTTAGATGTCTTTTGTGGATTATGCTGCTCTTTATTTAATGCTATAATGAGATGTGCTTGTGCATTTCCTTTCTTGTGTAAAAAGAAAGTTGCCAGAACCTGTCCCATTGTGCCTTTTTGTTAAGAAAAATTGCTGAATTTTCAAAAACGTCAGCTTTCGCAGGTGTTTATGCAAAAACTGCCATTTTTGTGCTTTTGAAAAACAACAGAATTTTTCACAGCATTTTGCATGATCGCAAAATCACTGGGACTGTCATTTGTGTGCCACATTCAAGAGTACCAGCTCAATCACAAAATCCACCTACAAGCAATTGTAAGTGCAGCAACTCTAACACATGCATTTGGAGATAGAACCATGGCTGCTTCCACCAGATTTGTCCTCAAATGATTCCTCGTTAAAGGATGTGAAGTGTACACATTCCAGTCACAGGGCCTCCAAAGAGTCCTGAGACATAAAATGATGTTGCTACCTCCCCATATTGGGAGTTTTCAACTTGCTTGCCTGCTGACTTCCTTGGATGTGGAAAGAAAAAAATAAAGAGAAATTTGGCCTACTCTGTCAACAAGCTATGTGCATGTATTGCTATTCAAAAATAATTTTGGGAATTACAGAAATCTGCAGGTGGGTGATCAGCATGCATCAATCAAGTGGAATGACACTAGCTCTTGGTCACAAAACTAAACAGAAAGGCCTGTAGACCTAATGTGCTGCATCCTCAACAGAAGGGAACACACTGGGCCTCATTACGAGTTTGGAGGTAGCCATGCCGTTTTTAGCAGCATGGCTAACCCCCAAACTCGGGTCCGGGTCTGGCAAAAGGGGACTTACTGGGCCATTCTGACCATGGAGGGCCCGGTAATTCCCTTTTGCGGGACCCGGATCTGGTATGTCCCCATTCCCATTTGAGCCCCCGTAGGGCTCAATGGGAATGGGGAGTATGCTAACAATGGGCCCGTTAACGACGTGCCTGTTGTTAGCATCCTGTACTGCTAGCGGGTCCCGCTCTGCAAGTCTGGTCTGTCCAGGCGTACAGAGCAGGACCCACTGCAGAACTCGTAATGTGGTGGCCCGGAATGAAAGGTGCCGGTCCCTTACCGGCACTGTTCATTCCGCGGCCGCCAGCCTCATAATGAGGCCCACTATAATTAAGTGTATTGTACATACTAATTAATAAATACAAAGTTATACAAAAAAATAATGTTCTGCAACTTCTCGGTACAACGTCTTTTTACTGGTATGCGGCTGACTCGTGTTTCAACCTGTACATAAAGGTCTTATCCAGGGTTCTTGTACCATTAATCATTAACCAAATACATAATTTCACAACACAAAAGCAGATATATCAACAGAAATCAATACATGGCACACATTAAGACAGGATTTTTGATTCATATGAACAGGTTCATCCATCATTGTTTACATAGAGCAAGTAATTTGTGAAATCTGATAAGGGGTTACAAGAGAAAAGAAGAAGACAAAAAGATTCAAATGACTTAACTTCCTCAATATTGTTGGAAGGCTACAACAAAGGCAAGTCTATATCATATACCACGTATTCTAGTGAGTGTTTATATCCACCACCATTGATCCCTGTCCACCACTCAGGCACCAACCCACACAAATGAAAGAAAGTGTAAGCAGATAATGCCCATACCTATTAAAAACCCCTTGCATTCCCTTTCACGGGGTGTCACTTTGGAGCAATAATGTAAGTGGAGAGTGCACTCATGCTTTGATTAATAGACAATTGTATAGGATCTGCAAAATTCAGGAAGTAGACCCTGATATCGTCTTACTTCGAAAATTCCTGTTGGATACTCGTCTCACAGACTATGCGACCTGTAAAAGAGTGTATCTAAAATCATTGTTCTACCCATTCACACATGCTGTAAATACCAGAAAACCTATTATAGGCTTATTACCTTATTTACTTGATTTGGTTCTCCTATCCTTCAACTAGCATCTGATTTGTGCAATAGGACTTCTATGGTTTCTTTAAGGTTCCGATATGAACAAACACCTCAAATAATCCGATGGTCATGGTTACTAATTGATCATATTCTAATCTGAAAGGTGATCACTAACCAACGGACTCATGCCAGTATGCCTGGTCCCTACCTCTTAATACAAGACCCAGTGTAGCTACAGTCACCAAAGTGGCAGTGCCAAGCCATTATGGTCCTGTTCTGATTAATACATGCATCCCAGGAGGTCAGTGTATGTCGACATGTATTTGTTGTACATTCACCACAGTAATCCAAGTAACAGATGCAGCCATCAAAGTGATCATGACTAACTCAGTGATCCATTTGCGGTTTCACTGTCCTGTCCATGTGTGTAAACATGTGAATGGCTCAATCTTTTAGACAAGCATATACCACTAACAGGATATACTCGGTAGCTGCACCCGCTGGATGGTTGTAATGGGGGAGACTTACACCCCCATCAGGCAGATATTCATCCCTCAGGGCCCTCTGTGGGACAGAAGCAACAGAGCATGCACCCCTCATCATTTCGGGAGGGAGGTGGCCAGGACAACCACATAGGCACCAATGGGCCATCCTGCTCTGGGGGTGGTGATGGAAGGGGAGTGGATGGGCTCAACTGAAAGTGGCAGGGGTTAGTGCATGTGCCACCACCGGTGTGGTGATTGGGGTGTAGACACCCCACAAAATAGTCATTCTGAACCACTGAACATACATGCTCAGTGGAGAAGGGTGAACAGCATGGCAGAAATGGCCCCTTACTGAGGCTAACACCACCCATCCCCGTCCACTGTAATCTGACCACCATCAAGCTACCAGGGTGCTTAACCTTTGCTCTGCTTGGAGGGTAGAGCCACCCACATAAGGGGATCCACCCAAGGGGGCATGCCCTTGGCACAGTCCAAAGGCATGTGGAAGCCAATTGATTAAAACAGCAACCTGTCGATGTTGGAGGAACACCAAATTGTGGAAGGCAATGTGGGTGAACCCAAGCATTGCTAAGGATTGACAGACCCTATGAGGGTGCATTGTATGTGTAGACAGACTGGGCCCCCCTGGCAATGACAGGCAGGTTACACCAAAGAGTGAGAGCACCAAATAAGACATCCATCAAAATCAACAAAGAAGTAAACACATGTGTGGCTGTGCATGTCGGACACACTGGACACAGAGGTTTGCCTGCCCTAGGCTGCGGGCACAAAAGGGGCCTTTCAGGCAGGCATAAATGTTAGGCACAACCACTATCATGAGATGCAGGGACATGTGGGGAGGGAAAGGGAAACCAATAGAGGAGGGGAAGGTTTGGAGAGGGAAAGCTCAAGTGGGGGGGTTGCTTGGAAGGAGGAAAGAGGACAAGAGAGTTTGGGGAGCCAGGTGAGAGAGGAAAAAATGGGGAGCGAAGAGAGAAAGTGAGTGGGGAACAAGGAGGAGATTAGCTGGAGAGGAGATGAGCAGCAATACGGGGTCTGGTAGAGAGTGTGTGGGCTGAGAGAGGGAAAAAAGAGAGACAGAAGAAGAGAGATAATGAGAGAGAGAGAGAGCGAGAGAGAGAGAAAGAGAGAGAGAGAGAGAGAGAGAGATAAGCAGGGACAGAGAGGCCAGTAGGCATACTGAGGGAAACTTAGAGCAGGTTAGGTGTGAATGTGGGGACAAAGGGGGAGAGGATAAAGGGCAGACAGGGAAAACAAGCTTACCTGCTAAAAGGGCCTCCTCATCTTGTCTGCTACCAATCCACATGGTCAGCACACCATGGCAGACAACCCAGCAAGAGACCCAGGTCCTCCCTTCCCACTCCAGAGTATGCCCCCCCAACAAGTCCCTCTGATGGACACAATATTTCAGGGACATGTCTTCTCTCCACAGCTGTCATTTCCCCCTCATTCAGAGCCCAACCCCAAGAGCTGCCGGTTCCCGGAAGAGAGAAGAAATCATCGGGTGTAGTGCTAACACGTGCAGGGACAACAGATGCTGTGGACAAGGGGGGGATGTTTCTCATGCATGCTCCCACAATTTTATTTATTTTTTATTTCAGTTCGCTGAAAAATATCAACCTTACAAAATTATTCACAAAGATTATTCACATTACAAAAATCATTACAAAAAAAATCATCCAGCAGTTTTAACAACTAAAAATTTGAAAGACAATTAAAACTTTGAATCTAAAAAAAAAATTCATCAATGCATATTTCAAAACACAATACCAAAAACAGTTGCACAGTGGAAGCTAATCCCCTAAGGTTTATAGCTCACAATATACAAGTGGGAATAACTGCATTGACAAATTGGACTAGTGCAGTTTGAATAGAAATTTTAGCATTAGACACAAGATAAGCCCAAATTTGCTCACTGGATCGAGGCAGAACAAAATGACTGCACATCTTAAACAATTGTTTCTGAATTACCCTTGAAGCTTGACAATCCACAACCAGATGCCACAATGTTTCAACCTGTTCAACATCTTTACAATACCGACAATATATTTTGTCTTTAGAAATGATTCGTCTTCTTCCTAAGATCTGTCTGGTAGCACACAGATTCAATCGAATGCGCAGCAATTGGGATCTAATATAATAAGATGGACATTTTACTAAGTACAGCTCCATAGTGCGTAGTTTTTTATGGGCCCGCACTAAGAAATCACTGTCCACATAATCTAAGAATTGGCAGCGAGTTTGAATCCAATCTGCCTGATACAGTTTTTGTCTAGCTTTAGTTAGATTCATTAGTAGAAGATAAAGCAAGATGTCAGCTCTGGATAAAGCATCCAATAGTAAATTGTTCCATTTTTTCGCAAAACTAATAGAAGGGATGAGTAGGTGATTTGCAAGAATACCCAACACATTTGGTACATTGGCACTTATAATACATTTTCTGTACAGCAGGCAAAACTTCCAAATTACTTGATTATACATTGACACAATTCCCAATTCATACCTAATCAACGGTAAAGGAGTGCATTTAGGGAGCTTTAAGACAGATTTCCAAAAACTGGATTCAAGATGATCCCAAAAAGCTCTCTCTTTGGGAATTCTTGTTTCAGCTCCATAGCTAATATTGGGGACTGCTTTTTGTTGGTAAAAACGTAGGACACGGTTTAACGTGAATTTCCCATATCTGTACAACAGTATATTTGCTTGGGATGTTAACGAGCGAACCTTCGCATCTAAAAGTGCCAAAAAAATATGTTCATTTTGCACCCACAATATACACTCACATACAGTGCTGTCACTTGCAGTGCAAAATGAGAAAACATTTGGGAAATGAAAAGTCATGCAATACTTTGAAGATAGAAATAAATACAGAAAAAAAGATAAACAAGTGACATATATGTGAAACACAGGTAAAGGCTGTCAGAGGTCCACATGTGCCAAGAAGTCCAAACCTTGAGGGTTTGAGTGCACTAAATCTGTCCTGTGGAGTGCAGAAAGGCATCCGGGCAGGTCACAGTGCCACCCATCTGCAAGTCAGCTGAGGTACTTCTTTTGGCCAGACACCTTGCAGGCCAGAAAAAATATAAAAAATATAGACCCTTTGAAAACCAACACATGCATTACTTATACTGCAACATTGCCATAGGCCGACCGGATGCCCCCAGCAGGCCATGTTGTGGTGGGACGTTGCCTGGGGTGTGGCCATTTTCCGGCTTGGGGAAGGGAAGAGCCATGTTTTGATTTCCTTCCGGAAGGAAAGGTGACCCTCTACGTGGCAGATGATGAGTGGGAAGGAGTTCCAGAGTGCGGGAGATTGGACAGAGAAAGAGGATCCCCCAATTCTATTGGAATTGAAGGAAGCAATCACAAGGGAAGTGCCAAGCCTAATGTAAAGTTTCTGTTGGGTTGGTAGCCTGTGAGTCAGTGTTGGATGATGTCAGGGCCTGTATTGTGGATGGCAGAATGGGTGTTACTCGGAGGGCAGGAATGATGTGTTCTCTGGGAGCGAGGTAAAGGAGGATCCTAGCTTTGGATTTCTGTATCCATTGGAGATATTTGAGCTGATAGGGAGGGGGCCCCTATAGAGGGAATTGGCATAGTGTAGGCAGGAGAGGATAATAGCCATCATTGCTGTGACTCGGTGAGGGTGCCTGTTTAGAGAATCTAAGGATGCTGAGGACAGGATCTACATACAGCATTGACGTGGTGAGAGAGTGTTTTGTCAGAATCCATGGTGCATCCCCTGCTTTTTACAGAGGTGGATGTTGTGAGCAGGTGGCCTACGGAGGTTAACCAGGGGGAGGGTCAGTGGAAAAGTCCTGTATTACTACAGATCAGGATTTCAGTTTTACCTGGATTAAGTAGGCAGCGGTTAGCATCATGCAGTGGCTGATATCTGTGAGGTACGAGGTGAGGTCAGAATGGGGAGAAGCCAGGGTTTCGGGGATGTTAAAGATGATCTGGTTGTCATCTGCATAGCTGTAGCAGGTTAGGTCATGTGAGTGGATAAGGGCAGGGAGGGGGATCAGGTAGAGGTCAAAGAGTAGGGGAATAGGGACTCCCCCAGTGGGACCCCATTGGAAACATAGGGGGGGAGAGAAGGGTGATAGGATGGTGATTTGTGAATGGCAAGAGGGGTTAGTGTAGATCAGTCTTAATGCAGAGATGCCTAGAGAGTGGAGTCTGTCAGTGAGGAGGCTGTAATCGGTTGTGTCAAAGACTGCTGATAGATCAAGGAGGATCAATGCAGCACAGCCTTGTGAGTCTGCTATTCTTTGTGGATGTGGAACCAAAACCCAAAGCACATACATAGCTGATGACGGAAACATGCACACACACACAGACATGTAAGCCAACTCACATCTTCAGTGACATTAAACATCAGCCAAACAACACCAAATCACATCATTTATTCAAACCAAATGTATGCCACTGCATTCCTACTATTAGGGTTCAAAGTACAAAAAACGGTGAGTTATGGATGGCAGCAGTGATGCAATCTTCCTTCTTGATTCAACTGCAACAAACTTCATACAAGTTGTAACATTTATACTCAAAAGTTAACATGCAATTCTATTGGTTAGGAAAAGGTAACTTAACTATATGTACTATATCTGTATATGGTAACGGAGTGAGGGGATTGGGTAAATACTGCCAGGTGGGCATCTAAGCCTCTCCTTCAAAATGACTACTACAGACGTCACTAAAAGTATGACGTCCCATTGGTTCTACTAACTATAGGACCCTAGATTATTTGTTCCATTGTGATTGGGTTGGCGCCAACCCCATGCATACTTTTCTACTTTGCTTAGCAGCACGCAGAATGGTCGGCCAGGTGCAAGGTGCCCCTTAGTTACCTGGCGTTCCTCCAGTCCTTGTTACAAAAGCTCATAACTTTAGTAGCCATGTGCCAATTATTTCACTGCGGTTGGCCTTGAGACTGAATCTTCTGTCTGGAAAAGGTTCAGATATCTTCATCTGGCCTGGGGCCATGCGTAGGTGTGTAAAGGAGGCCCCAGACATGACCTGCACCCCTGCCCCTCATTTCGAGCTACGAAGAGGGTACTCACCAAGGTATGTGACGTATGAGGAGCAAACAAACCGACAGAGTGCCGCACTGGGACTCTGCCCTGTGTACATAAGATCTGGACCGGTTGAAGCAACCATAACTGGAAACCCTGGGCAGCACGGTACCCTATCAGACAGTCATACCAGCCGCTGATACGAAATGAGGAATACCTACACACGGTCCACGAAGAGACCCCAAAAGCCGTAATAGAAGGCCAGTGGAAATGACACAAGGGCCTGAACAGACTCATGAAGGAGCAAAAGTGGCTATTGAAGACAAGCACGCCAGTGCAAGTAGCTACAAAAATAAATGTAATGTACGCAGAGAAGAGACAATGTTAAGACGTAAGGAAATGGTGCTACGAGATAAGATGGAAGCAACCGTTCTGTTAAACGTGTGTAAATAGGCTTGAAATGCAAGATGCTAAGCAATCGATAGTGCTTGCAATGCTCAGTAGAAGATAGAGCGGCAAGCGCCAATCATATATCTACCTCAATAAGGCACATTATACAAGTACGACTCCATTTTGTAAAAGCAGAAAGGTACCAGGCGGCCAGAGGCCTGACAGGCCAAGTTTCGGATCCCAGCCAAAGGCAGGAGAAGGAGCGGAATTGAAACTCAGCAAAGAGCGACTCATGCTTAGGAAATCGAGGTCAACCAGAGATGGGGAGGAGAGGATGAGCTCACAAGACTCCAGCTACAGAGCATACCAGCCCGTCTGTGAAGGTCAAGATAAGAGAGGCCCATGCAGGTGGCTACGCTGACACAGAATTAAATGCACAAAAGGCTAGAAACTGAAGCAGATTCACGGTGAACCAACACGTGACCAGCCAGGCGCGAAGAGGTACCACCGCCTGATGTCATCCAGAACCCGAGGATGCCATAACTTTTCCTGAGAAGAGGCTACAGTTCCGAGGCCATACCCAGCCAACTAATTGACACATAGCCCTAAAACACTGATTGATGGAACGGAAGAAGGGTGAATCTTGGGGCACTAGGCACCTGGGTGTCTATTCTGCATGCTGCTAATTAAAGTGGAGATTTATGTTTAGGGGTGTAACTTACCCAATCACAATGGACCATGTAATCTAGGGTCCTATAGACACTGTAACCAATGAGACATCGTACTTGTAGTGACATCAATCACGTGTGATGTAGAGGGATGGGCGTAGACGCCCACCCGATAAGAGTTATGCAATACACATGCTTTATTTCTATATACAGACAAAACACCTATACTTAAATTACCTTTCCTAACTAATTATATTGCATGATGATTTTTTATAGAAATTAGACGTCAGCGATGCCGATTTTTTCCTATAGGAATTGCTGTTCTACCAAAGTTTGGGGAAGTCGGAGCGAGACTGGTGATCGCACTATAGCTGATTCCCACATTTTTCCCTGTTTGATGTATGTATCATTAGACGGACTTCCCTTTGCCAAACTACTGAGTCCTCGTTATTGAGTTGTGTCTGTTTGGTATTTTGAGTAGATTTGGGGTCTGGCAGTATTTTATTACCACCAAAAATAATGGTAATTTGGTGATGACTACTCCTTGCATTTAGATTGGGTTTGAACTTACTTCCTTTCAGTGACCATTCCTTATTACATCATATAGGATCATTTAGTGGTATACATTATTGTTGGTGGTATTTTGGTGAGCATCATTTTTCTGTTTTATTTGTGGCACCAACATACAAAACCCCCTTCTTTTGCTTAGACTGTTCGTGTGATCTCTAGAGGCCTCGGACCTACATTCAGAAATACCACAATTTCACATATAGCATTCTCAATAACCTGTGGTACTATCACTAATTTATATACATTAGTGAACTATGTTTCGGTAGGCCTCTTTTTGCTGGTTCATGTACACCCAGCAATGTCTATTTTATTAGATTCCACTCAGACACCACACTGAGTGGAAACACGCACACAGCTATTTATAACTGCTAGTGCTATTATTCCATCTGCATGGGAAACATGACACATGTATTACCTAGAAAAAAAAATCTTACCCTTCTCCTGAAATATTATCATAAATGCACCAAGAAAATCCAAAGCAAAAACACTCTACACAGTTCATGTCCATAACATTTGTATTATAAACAGTTACATATCAAAATAACACCTTACCCTTCTTGCTATACAGTGTTCTCTGAAACAAACAGAAGAGAAAACAAATGCAGCAATAAAACAAAATTCACTCCACAATATTTGTAACAAGAAGAAGAAAACATTACAGCGATAGAATAACATTCACTTTGCAACATTATGGTGTGGCAATTAAACGCAGGGATTCCCTATTGCTATTCTCCCTGCCTGTTATTTATAGAAGGTCATCCGTACCGCACACAACCTCAATTCACTTGGATAATTATCAGCTATCTGTAGCTCTCCCACATGTGACCTCCCTTGGCTCACCGCCTCTGAGGAATGGGCCCAGGGCTGTCCTCGTAATCTTGAAGTTTGAAGTGCACAGGAAAAACATGCAGTTCATCTGCAGTTCTCAAGCCGGTGCTAAAGTGAGACTGGACCTGCCTCACAGCCCAGTCGCAGATCCCCGTCTCGGCACCTCAGCAAAAGCGATGTAATCTTTTTTTCTGTCAGACTTTATCCAGCAGACCTCTGTTACTTATGCAGCCTATCTGCAGATATACTTCCCTCCAATCATATTAGCAGAAAGTGTATTAGGTTGCACCCATGTGTTACAAACAATGGGATCTTCCTACTGTAATAACTGTTCCTGTTTGATTTCCTGTTGTCTTCATGTCCTTCACATTTCAGCACAGCAAGAGAAAATCAGAGAAAAATGCATGTTTAAAATGAATCTCAGAGCATGTCTTTCTGCCTCTTTTCCACATAGAGATTACATTATAATGTTATTGAGTTAGTATTAGTATTTGTAAATTAAGTCAGTCAATTAGACAGCTAATGTAGTCCCCTTTGAATGAGGCATTTCAAGTAAGAGAAAAAAGAAAAAGAAAAATATTCTGGTTTACTTTTAAATCTGCAGCCTGTCTCCATTTGCATACCCATATGTTATGCTAACAACACAGGGCTGGCTATATATGCCACATTATTGCTGGCAATAATGTTATCACATACAGTGGTGCTGTACTCCAAGACACAATAAATTATACTACATGTCGGAGTAAGTGAATCCTGCACCCCCTGTCCTCACATGGTGCAGCTATCTTGTTTTACAAGTTCTAGAGGGTAAGTGCTGACCTATGGGCCCGTCAGTGATTTCCTCCCCTCTTGAACACTTGGTAGCAGAAGTTGGTTCCGGCCATCGATTATAGATTATCGATTGAGATAGTGTAAGACACCCTTAGACCGAAGGCATGAAGTAACTCTGGGCCTTCGGTAAGAACACGAGTCCTTTCGCCATTCCGGCTGAGTGGGATGAGAAGCTTCCCGTGGACAATCATAGAGTAAAACATTTTTGAAAAATCTGCAGTGGGTCTGAAGGAACCCGCCTTTCTAAGCATAATCCTTCTCATTCCCACGGGCAGTGGATCGGATGAAAACCTTAAAAGCAGGAAGAGGAAGGGGCAGTGATCCCGAAGTTCCAGAGAGGAAACAATGCGATCGATGAGTAAAGCAACAAACTCGTTACTTTGGCAAATGTCGTGTAGGCATTGGAGCCAGTAAGGTAAAGGTAACGGAGGGTGGTGGAGAAACAATAAAATAGTTAGAAGTAGAGAAGACTGTATATATATAGGGGGGGGTAATGACTCGAGCATAAGAAATAAAAACAAAAAGAATATCAGGGGGGCCCCTGAAGTAAAAACGTAATGAATATCAGGGGGGCATCTGAAGTAAAAACTTAATGAATATCAGGGGGGCACCTGAGCAAAAATGTAAAGATTTGCCTTGTTCCTGCGCTTTAAAGAGTGGTCAGAAGGAACATGAACCCAGAGCCACAGAGAGGGACTTTTAGGCCACGATAACGTTTAAAGACGTAATTAAGGGGGTTCGTTCAAATCCCATGGTGGGATAGTGAATAGAAGGCAGGTATATGTATGACCAGCTGGCATCCGTCTAGTCTGTCTAGTCTGTCGTATATGTCCTATGTATGTCAAATGTGAAATTACTGTACTGTTGATTGATTGCAATGTATTTTGCTTTACGCGATTTTGTGACTAAGAGGGCATCGCCTTTGAATTGATGAGTTTTGAGTAAATTCTTGATACAAAATTTGGAAGGAAAAGGTTGGATTGGAGCTTGCATATGTGGTGCTCGCTCATACTAGTGGAAAGCTTAAAGAACTGTGTGAATATTGCTGGTGACAAAATTAAGAATGGAAGAAGTTACCCTACTTGCACATTTATGTAAGCAGCTGCCCAAGCATGCAGTAAAATTGAAAAAATACAGCTAGGAGTGGGTTAAGGGTACTGCCAATAAGATGTTTATGCCTTGGCCCCAGAACGGGTCACTGTCTAAGGCTGTTTTACAGCACATGACAACATTTCTACATGGTACATATACCGGCAAGAAGCTTGAGAAACGCCTTGCTGTTCTCAAACTTTGGAAAATGTTCGAGCAAGCGTAGGAAGAAGAACCACCCACAGACTGGATATTAAATGTATGTACAGAGGGGGGTGAAACGCCTAACGCGCCACCAGCCCCGCCAGAACCAGTCATTGAGGGAAGCAAGTCAGAGGGCCTTTACCTGTTGAGAGAGCTCAAAGCAGCCACAGGGTATAGCAGCTCCGCATATGAGTCACCTACATGCAGTAGTGACAAGATGAAAGAGAAGGAACAGGAAATTGATTTGGCCTCCACAGTCCCGAGGGACAAGGAGAGGCGTGGCGATGGAAGAAAGGATCAGGCACAGGCTAGTTCACCTCTCGATAGAGAGAGAGAGGGAAAAAAAGCGGAAAGGAAGTGATGAGTTAGCATTCGCAAAAGATGAATAGATGAAAGGACAGATATTATTGAAATTAGATGGAAAAGGAAGCGATGACGTAAGACCGAGGGAACGGTCTGATGAGGAGCAAAGAAAGGAAAAGGAGAAAGAACAGGACATGAGAGACAAGAGGGTAAGAATGAAGGATAGGTTGAGGCGAGAACAAATATATCGCGAAGAGCAGGGAATACCACTCAGTCGCACACAATATGCTGCCTAGGAAAAGTACAGGCAGAACATGCTAAAGTTGGAGGAAGAAAGGAGAGTGCACGAAAAGAAAGTGAAGAAGCGAGAAGATGAGGAGATTAGAAGGGCAAAGGAATGTAGAAATGAACGAATGAGAGATGTAGATATTGCTAGAGAAGAAGCAAAGAAGCGAATAGAAATAAATGAGGAAGCAGAACGCAAGCGTAGACAGAGGGCATGAGATCTTGAGTATTTGGAGCGGGAAGTCATTAAACCCAATCCTGTTGTAAACTGGGAAGACATAGAAGAGTTCTTTCCTGCAAGCGATGCAGTACCAGATACAAGCGGGACAAATATTGACGATGACTTTGACACCAAAAGCATTGGGGAAACGATTGATAAAATCTGTGACGAGATGGGGCTGGAACTAATTTCCCAAGGGGGAAGGGAGGATGAGTGCTTAGAGAGCACTCAGCTATATGACACTGAGGATGTCACCCGAAGTAGCGGGAGCAGGGGACTGTCCCTAGACAGGCTAGAAATTGGGCAGAACGAAGATGATGCAAGAAGTTGTGTAAACTGGGAGTATTCAGAGTCTGACTCCGGTGGGTAAATGGAGGAAGTGGCACATGACGAAGGGAGATGGTGCGAAAAACGGCTCCCAAGGCACCCAGAGGTACGATAGTCAGATGCTAGTGGGTCCACAAATAGGACACCAAAGTCCGCTGGACAGTCCGGCTGACATAAAGAAGCACCCCACGGTCAGAGGGAGACGTCAGCACCTGCCTATGCGGACAGGTTGAGGGGATTGCCAGGTTGACGGAAAGGTGGGGACGCCACCCCGACAAAAGACCGGAGAGGTACGGGGAAGGAAAAGGAGGATTGCACATTCCAATTCCCACTGCTAGAAAAGGGGGGAGCAAGACCACAATATATCCCATGGCTGCATATGGCCCGAGAAAACCTGAAAAATAAGCTTCCAATGCTGACATCAGGAGCTGGGAAGTGGATACACGAGTTAGAGAAAATGACGGGGGTATCACTCTAGCCATAGGGGACATTAAGGGGCTCCTAATTGCTATACTTGGTGAAAGAGCAGACGACGTGTGGAAAAGGGCGGGATACCCTAGAGTAACCATAACTGACACCTCCCATGACGTTGCACCATTTAATAACTGTAGAGCAGCAGTGTGGAAAGCGCTGCGTATGCTATATCCAGACACGTCTGATATGGGAACTATAATGACTCGAAAAAATGAAAGAGTCAGAGGATCCGTTGCTTTATATCCAGAATTTCCAAGACGCATGGGTGCTCGAAACTGGTGCAAAAAAATCTCAAGAAATTGGTAGGAATAGAAGCTAAACCATGGGCGGAAATCCAGTTGACAATTGCACATTACTGTAGATTGTTGCAAGAAAAGAATCGAAAGAAGGAGGCAATGCGTAAGGGAGAGGAGGCGAAGGTGGTGCAAAGGAAGCTTTCTAAGTATGCTCTCGAGGGAGCCATGCTCACCAGCCCAGCCGAGCTAAGTGCACAAAACGTGACTAACTCATCACAGAATAATCAGGGTAACACAGGATTTTACCCAAGAGGAAGGGGTTTTAGAGGAAGAGGATGGCAGAGTAATCAGGGAGGGTTTCGGAATAACCAAGGAGGGTTTCAGAATGTTCAAGGTGGTGTCCAGAATGCACAGCTGGTCAGTCCAGCTACATTAAATGGACCAATGGCCCGATCACCTCCAGTTTGTTGGCTGTGTGGAGTGACAGGACATGTGGCGCACATGTGCAGAAGCCAAAGCATATGTCAAAACAGCCAAGGGATTGGGGCAGGCATGGTTAATCAACCTGCTATCCCGCAACAGGGCATTGCCCAAAATTATACCGTGCAGCAGCAGGCGGCAGGCTTGCAGCCAGGTGCACAGCAAGTGGTTCAACCACCGAACATGGGGAATTTGCCACAGGGACAACCTCAGCAGGCACCGCCG
Source organism: Ambystoma mexicanum (assembly GCF_040938575.1). Classification (NCBI taxonomy): domain Eukaryota; kingdom Metazoa; phylum Chordata; class Amphibia; order Caudata; family Ambystomatidae; genus Ambystoma; species Ambystoma mexicanum. The sequence continues at coordinate 1,106,701,404 of NC_090924.1, read as the reverse complement.
CAAATGGCTCAGGGCACTAATTCCGGTGGGGGAATTAACCCTGAAAATGGGGGAAACCCCCAGGTATACAGTGGACCGAACCTGTATATAAAATAGGACGGCTCACAGGGGACTCTGACGTGTTCTATCCTATCAGTGACAACAGACCCTAAAAGGGAACCTAGGGTAAATGTCACCATAGGGGGGGAAAGAATATTCCTTCTTAGTTGACACGGGTGCAATGCACTCGTGCATACGAGAAGGCAAGTTTTCCTTGTCCGGCGAGGCTATAGATACCCAGAGTTTTACTGGAGCTCATAGTAGAGTTCCCTTTACTGATGCACTCCCAGTCTCTGTAGGAGAGCGCAAAATGAATGTATCTCTATTATATTCATGTCAGTCCCCAGTAAATATCATGGGTTGGGACTTGATGACAAAGTTGAAAATGACCATCTCGTTTACTGAGGATGGTATAGTTGCTCCGCCCCAGTAATGCATTATTCAAACGTGTGCAAAATGATCAGAGCATACTCTGGAGGTGCAGCCATGAGAGCTATACCGCTGGAGCCAGAGGTTTTCGCATATGGCGTACGAGTGCTTATGGCGGGACTGCCAGGCCTCGCAAACAAAACTATGAGAACCCCTGATGAGTTTCTATTCAGACCAAGAATACCCATGCACGAGGAGGAGGGACAAGTATTTCCCTTAACGATACAATCTGCCGCAGTACGAGGAAAAGTGGTATTGGTTGAAGGATATGATGATGAAGGCAGACAATGGGGTGCGATTATTGCCATTGAAAAAGGGTATTGACTGACTGACGTCACCGATGACGATCTGTTTGAAGAACACCCTGACCTAGAAGAGACAAGAGTGGAAGTGATTCTCATATTTTCGGTCAAAATGATCAGAAGGGAGGTACCACAGAGAATGATGTTGGCCCTAATATGTCCAGAATACTTTGATAATGACATGGCCCAAGTGCCTGCCATAGTATGGACTACAGGGCCCTATGATGTAGGTCTCCTGAAAGGGGCGGGTGAAGTGAAAATCAAATTGAAACCAGGAGCAATTTTACCACGAGCACGACAATATCCTATGTCCAGAGACGCAGATGAAGGAATCGAGAAGACATTCTCTGCCATGATGGAGCAGGGCATCCCAGTGACGTCAGAATCACCTTGTATCACAGAGATTTACCCTGTCAAAAAAATCTAAGGGAGGGTCTTGGCATTTAATCCAAGATTTACGAGCATTAAACGATATTGTTGAAGCCGAGTTCCCTCAAGTCCCTAATCCATCCACAATTCTGTGCAGCATACCTGCTGCGGCAAAATATTTCACGGTTATCGATTTGAAAAATACATTCTACTCAATCCCGTTGCACCGTGACTCGCAAGACTTGACATCATTTACTTTTAGAAAAATGCGCCTGAAAAGTATGAGGTTGGTATTGTGAGTCCCCGTCTATTTTCAATAGAATCCTGCAAATGGACCTAAGCAATATTGCGGTGGACAGTGTTGTTTTGCAAAATGTAGATGACATCCTGATCTGCAGCACCACTGAAGAGCAATGCAGGCGCGATTCTGTCCAACTATTGACTATACTGGCTGAGAAGGGATACAAGGTTGACAAGGAAAAGTTGCAGTACTGCCAACAGGAGGTGTTGTACATAGGGCAACTGATCTCACATGAGGGAAAGAAGGTAACCCCAGAAAGGGATGAAGCCATCATGAACACGGCCAAGCCGCGCACGATAAAACAAATGCAAAGCTTCTTAGGCCTGTGCAATTATGTCCGAGCATGGGTCTTTGACTACAGCTCGTATACCAAGCCTTTGCTACAGGCCCTTAAAAAGGCCCAGGCAACAATAGAAGAAATTGGATGGAATGAAGCAATGGAGAAGGAGTTTTGCAGAGGAATTCTATCTGTTCTCTCTTACTGATGGTAATTTTATGACGGCAGTGCTCGCGCAACGAACCTCGCTGGGGTACAAGCCCCTAGCATATTACAGCGGGAGTCTGGACCCGGTCATGAAGGGCCACTTCCCATGTGAACAGAATCTAGCTGCTGCCGCATTGGCCATCGAGAAGGCGTCATCCATTGTGATGGGGTGCTCCATGACATTGTGTGTTGAGCACTCACTATTCGCCATACTAGAGAAGCCAAAGGGCACATTGACGTCACAGAGAGCATCCTCCTGTGAGGTGATTATCTCCAACTCATCGATCAAAATAGTGCGATGTAAAACTCTGAACCCTGCTACATTCATAGCTGAGCCAGTCACTGAGGGAGAACCTGTGCACGACTGTGTGAACTATGAGGAATTCTATGATGAGATCCCTAGGGTAAAGGAAAATGCCCAGGCAAGTGAGAGATCGTCTTTATTGACGGATCTTCTAGAATTGACCAAGAAGACGGACAAAGGTATACAGGCGTGGCCGTGGTAAAACACATAGCGAATGGAGAGTTTCAAGTACTTGTTTGTGCACGAATACCATCTCACTATTCAGCACAAGCTGCAGAACTATTGGCATTGATACTCGCCATTGAGAATCATGCAGACCAGGTGTACAGTGACTCCGCCTATGTGACAGCTATAGTGCACACAGGACTAGCACGCTGGAAAAGGAGGGGCTACCTCCGGACAGACGGCACAGCAGTGTAACACGCAGCCTTATTGGACAGGCTGATAAAAGCACTACAGCTCCCAGTGGGCATAGCGGTCGTGAAATGCGCTGCTCATACCAAGGGGACAGATTTTGTGTCACGTGGAAACCATGAAGCGGACACGGAAGCCAAACGCATGACATCCAAGAATTAAACAATCATGGACGTGGAGGTGGCACGTACCCATGAAAGAATGTTGGTAGCACGAGCCACTCCAGAGGCCTATAGCAATATGGGGCAGACTCAGCTGATGGAGCTCCAAGGGGAGGCACCTCAGGAGGAGAAGAATGTGAGGAAGCATCGAGGGTGTTCTTTAAACCCCTCTGACGGACTGTGGAGGCAAGACCGCACTGGTAAACTAGTAATGCCTGTCACCCTTCTAAAGGTAGTATTAGAACAGCTTCACTACCCCATACACATGTCAAAGGAAAATCTTGCTGCAATGCTCGCAGAAGACTGGTTCACACTGAATTTAGCAGAGCGTGTTGCATTTTTTATGGTAAACTGCATTATCTGCCAGCAATTCCCCTCTGGGCATACATTAAAAGTAGTGAGAGGAATTATCCCTAGACCAAATGGACCTTTCCAGCACCTGCATATCAATTATGTCGATATGATCCAGGTCTGTAATGGGTACAAGTATTTACTTGTGGTGGTGTTGCCCTTTTCAAGATGGGTCGAAGCAGGTCCCTGTACACACCCCGATGCAACCTGTGCCGCAAAGTTCCTGGTGAGGGAAGTGTTCCCTAGATGGTGGGTGTGCGAGGTAATGAGATCAGATAATGGGGCCCATTTTGTAAATTCAGTTTTCGAGCAGATCAGCTTGTTGCTTGGTATAAAGCACAAGTTCTCGTCGGCGTATCATCCTGAGGGGAATGGGATATGTGAACAAATCAACGGCTTACTTAAGGAAAGGATAGCCAAGTTGAAGCTGACATTAAGGAAGGGATAGTTGCACTGTCTACCACTGGCATTGTATGCTCTTCGGAACCAGCCACGCTCTGACCATCATCTCACTCCGCACGAAATAGTCACTGGTAGAAGGATGAGGACCCCCCTTACACCCTGAGACAGAGCTAGATGTGATGCCCAGCCAACTAGGGAGGTACTAGGAGAAGAAATGAAAGCCTATCTGGACTGTTTGACATCCAGCACCTTTGTCATTTCAGGCCAGCTGCAGCGACGGCGGAAAGGGGACAGCACAGCACAAACCACAACAGATAGTGCTGATGCAGGCACAGCTCACAGCCTCTGTGTGCCCCTCGTCTTCCCTGGAGACAGCGTCCTCGTAAGAAACTTTACCAAAAAAAGGTGGGACGAGCCAAGGTTCAATGGCCCTTTTATCATAGAGGACGGCACCCCGTCCGCTGTCAAGCTCAAGGGCAGGAGAGCCTGGATCTTCCTAAATGACATTAAGCCTTTTGTAGGAGAGAGCCCTCCTGCTGCACCTAACTCCGAAGAGTCTACAGACAAAGGAGAAGAACCTCAGCACGTGCAGACAAGATCCATGATGAGGAAGAAGGATGCATGAGCAGCAAAATAAAGGCAAAAGAACACTGGGTGAATTGTGGCTTTTAAAACAAGACATTTCCTCAAAACCAGAGAAAGAGATAAAGGACAAAAAACAGACACTCTGTGCATCCTAGTTGCATGGTAAAGAAAAGCACATCCAAAGTTACAACAACAATGGTAAAATTAATGTTTTAAATCATGTCACGCCCAAGTAGTACAGGGAATCAAGTCTGTGATAGACTGCCAATAAAATATTCTCTGAGACCGTAACACAGTATACTGACGCAACCAGTATCAAGACTTTCTTTACATACCTAATGGTACCCCCCAGCAGAAGCCTCAAATGGGATGTGCTCACGTACTTTCAATTGGTGGTGCTATCATATCCGTCACTCATAGGAAGAGAAACAAGTGTCACAGAATTCATTCAAGATCCAGATAACAAGAAGATAATCTGGCAACTGCTGACTGTCATCAAAGAAGCTTTCACTGAGCTGCCTGAATACAGTGAAAAGGGCACAAATGCTCCCACCTCAAGTGATCATCGATGAACTGACCTATACCATATTTTTCCGAATCATGGAGGAGTGCCCAGGACTTGTCGGGAGAACCACAGATACACTAACCTTTATCAGAGATCCAAAAACAATGAATTTCTCAACCAAGTATGGTACAAATTAAATTACTTGATTGCAACCCATGCAGCAGGAAGATGTAAAACTTGTTCGCATCAAAAGAAGGGCTTGTGATCGGGTCCCTGCAAAACAAGGCAGATGTCTCTGTTCCCCGTGGATACGCAGCTTGCACACAATGTTATGCTCAGACTAGTCACAGACTATCCAGAAATGGTGGGAAGGCCTGCTGATGTTGATGTTGTCACCTTCCTAAGAGATCCAGTCAATTTCTTGCACATGAGGACCCTTCTCCATGGTATCATGCTCCAAGTGTAGCTGTCCAATTTCCAGCGAGAATTCCTAAATAGTTTCCAGTGAGACTGTTCACTGAGAGACAGATCGAGGAAAGTGCAAGACTGTTCACGCTGCAAGAAAGGCCTGTGATCTAGAGGCTAGAGAATCAGAGCAAATGTCATTAACACCAGAAGACAGCCAATACGCATATCGTGTTTTCTTTCACCTCATTGAAAATTTTCCAGAACTAGTGGGAAGACCCAACACCACTGATGTGCCCACTTTTCTCATTGATCCAGTAAAAAACGCGCAACTAAACAGGCTCCTGAGGGCTATTGCAGCACAACTAAGAAGCAACTATGGACATCCACTGCTGAGGATAGCCTTAGGAGGAGGAAATCCAAAATAGAATTTTGTCGTCATCATTTCACTGTGGAGCAGATAGAGAAAAGAGACACTGTTCTTCAACTTGTCGCCGAGAGACCGAACGAAAGGAGCAAACACAAGACCTTTGCCATCTTATTTTTCCTTTTCTGCATCCTTCCCATTTTCCTATTTTTTCATATATTGACTTCTGCTTTTATTTTTGTTCCTGTTGATACAACAACTTATTTGTGCGATTCTTGCCACACGTTCACTTTTATTTTTATTTATTTATATTTTTTCAAGCATCCTATTTTTGTGTAATTTGTAGCAGTCTATTCAGTGTCTTCTTTCGCATTGAACTGTCACCAGCATGCCCTCAGGACCAAGGCAAATTGGAGGCATCCACTGGGACCTCACCTACTTTAGATATGCATGAATAAATGTGATGTATCAGAACTGCTAGCCTAACCCTTTTCCGTAGTCTAGCACAGGAATTGTACTGACGACCCAGAGACTACCGTCATCACTCACGTGAGGGGGGACATTTGGAGAAGCACTCGTCCCTCTAATAGTAACGAACTCTCAAAATACGAGACCAGAGCAAAAGAAGGAATAAAGAACTGACTATGAACTCATTCGAAATGGGGGCTCAGAAAAGTAACTTGGTTTTACCCCCCAAAAGAAAGGCGCCCCCGCTTTCCAGGGAGAAAATGCTGCCAGATGTCTTACAAATCTGTCATGTGTATATGTTTGGTGATCATCATTGTCTTTCTGTCATTAACAATCAGAACTGCCTTCTTTATTAGTGCACGAAGTGTCCCACTATCGGCACACCCACAGGATAATGTATGTCAGAATCCCACAAAAGCTGCCAGACCTTATATAGTGATTCCAGTTCCAAGAAAAGCTAATGATGAAGCAAATGATTTAAAATTAAATGTAATTAGCAGTGATACGTATAAACTTGAGGTAATGAATTGGGGAAATAGCTGGAGACAGGGTCAGCACGGAATGAATGAAAACATTGCGCTGACCACTTCACGCACCCACACACAGGATGCACACAGACAAAGGCAAGTGTCAATGTCTACAAGGCCTCCAACGAAGGCAGCAGAGAAGGAGAGACTGCCTGCCGAACATTCAATTCCAGAGAATAGTGGAGATAACCAAGAAAAGCCAAGTAAATTACCAAAGACGGAGGAAATAGCAAAATCCCTCAAAAGAACAGAAGTGGCTATGAAAGAACTCACAGAGAAGACACACATGCTAATAGATTATTTGTTCCCATACATAGTCCAAGCAAAGAAACTACACAAGGAGCTGAAAAACAGAACTATTGAAACTATAACAGCAAGCACACCTGCTCCAACGCAAGGAACAAGCCGCAGGCCTACAACACAGCCACACGTTGGGAGGTTGGTGAACCAATGGTGGTTACGGGAAGTTTATGGCAGACTGCAAAAGGGAAGGAAAGGAAGCACAAATCTTCCTCCTACCTCATTGACGCAGTCGAGGCAGCCTGCTCCATCGAGATACCCGAAGTGGAAAAGCAGCACAGATTCATTCAGAGACGTAGTCATAGCAAACTACAGGAGAATGCTGAGAATCAAGAGAAGCCCTCATGAAGATAACAATGAACTTAATGACTACTTGGACAGCACAGCCCATCTTGGAAACAACATATGCTACCAGCACATGAAGGAAGTAGGGCGAAGGCAGTCGAAAGGTGAATGCTTCGTCTGTGCTCTACTACCATACAGCATGGGAAAAGCCATGATCTTCGTGGCTGTAGAAATGGATGTCTCTGCAGCACCCTGTATGACACACGTAGCAATGTGTAACACCAGAGGACAATTTATGGGATGAGACGCCTCGTTAATATGGGCCAACGAAAAGGATTAACCGGATGAAGATGGCTACGTCCAGGACATTAAAACAAGAAACCGAGCGTACACCAGAAATCATGTGATCAGGTACGAGAACCCTGGCGTCAAAGGATCAGGGATAAGATGGGAAGTTAACCAGAGACTGAACGTTCAAGGGAAGACTGCAGAAGAGGCTCAAATCTGGAAGAACAGAGGCCAAATACAGATCTGGGGGTCAGTGGTCTCCCCAGATGGATGGGAAGACGGAGTAGTAATCTGCCAAGCGTGGATGGTCCTTGGAGCCTGCAAGGAAGCAATAGAGAATTCACAGAGGTTATGCAAACCTCTGTGGCCAAAGCTAGTAAAGTTACTAACATGGTTCGAAGATAGAGGGGGACCCCTGCAGATAGTGCCACTGGAGAGCCCCAAACTATGCTTCAGAAACAATGGCACAAGGAAGATGGGAGATAATCAAAACTGTGGACAAATCTTTGAAGCTCTGGGAATGACCCAAGGAACCACAGTTATTATGGACCATTACTGGGCGTGTGGATCCAAGGTATAAATAAGGCTGCCGAAGAACTGGGGAGGCATATGCACACTAGTGAACGTCCACGTCTCTGCACTAGTGATCCCTAAGAATGACCTAAAGTTGGACAGTTTCCCGAAAGCAGATGCTCATCTAAGAAGAAGAAGATCTGTGGAACTGGTATCCAGGATGAAGAGGGAAAATTACTTTTCTCCCAAATCAGAAGAGGCATTCCATGCAATCCCATATGAACATAGACTGTTCAGCCTCACCTCAACAGCATTCACAACACTACTCTTGCCCCACATCCAAGTTGGAGTGAATGCTAAATGGTTGCAGATAACCAGATGGGAGTTATTGCAGACCATCAATACCACTATAAAAGGATTCAACGCAATCAAAGAAGAGTTGAGAGCAATCAGACTGATGACCCTCCAAAACAGATATGTGCTTGACATGATCACTGTGATGGATGGAGGTGTTTGTACAAAAATCGGAGAATCATGTTGCACATTTGTACCATCACACGATGAAGAAAACAGAAACCTAACAGAGGCCATAAGCATGTTGACAACTCTAAAAAACTAGATGACCAATGAAACGAATGAGGTGGACGATGACATCTGGTTTGGGAACCTATTCTCATGGGTCCCGCAATGGATGGCTGATATATTCAAGTTCCTGGGAGTCCTACTAGCCATGGAACTGCTAGGATTCTGCGTTATCAAGATAATCATCACACAATGCCAGGAAACTGCAAAGAAAGCCATTGGGATGAAAATTATGGTCAATGTCGAGCCAGGCTGGAAGACAAGAGACCTGACAGATGAAGAAATCATGGACTTTATGAAGGCCAGCAAATGTGCACCAGAAGGAACGAAGTTCACATATCCTAAAAATCGAAGAAGGTATGAAGGGAAGTGGATCTACTGCAGTCCAAACAGACAGTGCCAGTTTATGACCTGGAACAAAGATGAACATGTCAAAACAACAGGAAGTTTGAAAGGCGTGATAAAAATATGGACCCCGAAGACGCACATGTTCATGCCTTCATGTACCAATCCTGAAGATGATGAACAAAACACTGAAGAATCAAAAGAAATAGAGGAGAGGAACGAAGCAGAAGTTGTCGATAAACCGACCAGAGGGGGGAGTGTAAAGGAGGCCCCAGAAATGACCTGCACCCCTGCCCCTCATTTTGAGCTACCAAGAGGGTACTCACCAAGGTATGTGACGTATGAGGAGCAAACGAACCGACAGAGAGCGGCACTGGGACTCTGCCCTGTGTACATAAGAAGATCCGTACCGGTTGAAGCAACCATAACTCGACAACCCTGGGCAGCACGGTACCCTATCAGACAGCCATACCAGCTGCTGATACGAAATGAGGAATACCTACACATGGTCCACGAAGAGACCCCAAAAGCCTTAATGGAAGGCCAGTGGAAAAGACACAAGGGCCTGATCAGACTCATGAAGGAGCAAAAGTGGCTATTGAAGACAAGCACCCAGTGCAAGTAGCTACGAAAATAAATGTAATGTACACAGAAAAGAGACAATGTTCAGACGTAAGGAAATGGTGCTACGAGACAAGATGGAAGCAACCGTCCTGTTAAACGTGTGTAAATAGGCTGGAAACGTAAGATGCTAAGCAATCGATAGTGCTTGCAATGCTCAGTAGAAGATAGAGCGGCTAGTGCCAATCATATATCTACCTCAATAAGGCATATTATACAAGTACGACTTCATTTTGTAAGAACAGAAAGGTACCCAGGCGGCCAGAGGCCTGACCGGCCAAGTTTCGAAACCCAGCCAAAGGCAGGAGAAGGAGCAGAATCGAAACTCAGCAAAGAGCGACTCATGCTTAGGAAATCGAGGTCAACCAGAGAAGGGGAGGAGAGCATGAGCTCACAAGACTCCAACTACAGAGCATACCAGCCCGTCCGTGAAGGTCAAGATAAGAGAGGCCCATGCAGGTGGCTAGGCTGACACGGAATTAAATGCACAAAAGGCTAGAAACTGAAGCAGATTCACAGTGAACCAACACGTGACCAGCCAGGTGCGAAGAGGTACCACCGCCTGATGTCATCCAGAACCCAAGGATGCCATAACTTTTCCTGATAAGAAGCTACAGTTCCGAGGCCATACCAAGCCAACTAATTGACACATAGCCCTTAAACACTGATTGATGGACAGGAGGAACGGTGAATCTTGGGGCACTAGGCACCTGGGTGTCTATTCTGCATGCTGCTAATTAGAGTGGAGATTTATGTTTTGGGGTGTAATTTACCCAATCACAATGGACCATGTAATCTAGGGTCCTATAAACACTGTAACCAATAAGACGTCGTACTTGTAGTGACGTCAATCACGTGTGATGTAGAGGGATGGGCGTAGACGCCCACCCGATAAGAGTTATCCACAAGCTTTATTTCTATATACAGATATAGCACCTATACTTAAGTTACCTTTCCTAACCAATTATATTGCATGATGATTTTTTATAGAAATTAGACGTCAGTGATGACGATTCTTTCCTATAAGAATTTCTGTTCTACCCAAGTTCGGGGAAGTCGGAGCGAGACCGGTGATCGCACTACAGCTGATTCCCATTTGTTTCCCTGTTTGATGTATGTATCATTAAACAGACTTCCCTTTGCCAAACTACTGAGTCCTCGTTATTGAGTCGTGTCGGAGTAAGTGAATCCTGCACCCCCTGTCCTCACATGGTGCAGCTCTTGTCTTACAAGTTCTAGAGGGTGAGTGCTGGCCTATGGGTCCGTCAGTGATTTCCTCCCCTCTTGATCAGGTGTGAACTCTCGTCTCTTCTCTCTCTCTCTCTCTCACCTGCCTTCGCTTTCTTATCTCAACCTTTCAGAGGCAGGATATTCTGTTCTTAGTTTCACTTAGATGTAGCTACTGTTTGTCTCTTCTATTGGTATGACCTTGGTTCTCCTGGCACGAGTTGCCTCTGCTGAGTTTCGTTTCAGCCGTCACTGCGCTTCATTTGAGGTCAGTTATGTATAGTGGCACTTGCCGCACTATTCTTCTACTAAGCATAACAAGACGCACTGTTTTCTTAGCTTTCTTGCGGTTCCAAACATATTTATAGGTGTAAACTGGTTGAATATCTTTATCTTGCTTACAGCTGAAACTTCTTGCATTTTGACATTGTCCTTTTACTTTAGGTTCACGATATCCTTCTTCATGGCATTTTGTCTCTTTGCATCATTCTCTGGTTGTCATTTCTCCTATCTGTGAGTCAGTCCGGGCCCTCGTGACATCACCATTCATCTTCTATTAAGGCCTTTTTGGCTTCTTCAGGGGCTGTACTTAGGCGATCTTCATTTTGTTTCATTTGTTGATAGGGTTTTCTTAATGGATACCTTACTGTCCTTGGTTTTCTGGGCATTGGTACTTCAGTAGGTACTGTTCTTCTAATAGGTACTGGACAGAGTCCTACTGCGGCTGTCTGCTGGTTTATTTGCTCGTCATACATCACATATCTCGGTGTGAATGTTCCTGGTAGTTTAAAATGGACGTTTGGAGTGCAGGTTTTATTTGGGACCTCCTCTACACTCCCCCCTCTGGGTGATTCATATTCATCAACCACCTTCACTTCCGTCTTTGGATTCATTTTACTTTGTCCTCCTGCATTCACCTCCACTTCATCGCCTGGGTTCATTCTTTCTTCATCTTCTGGATCTATACATGACGGTCTGAAGAAATGACTCCTTGGAGTCCATATTTTTATGACTCCCTTCAGGCTTCCTGCTGTCCTTACATGTTCGTCTTTATTCCATCATGTCATCAGTTGACACTGTCCATTTGGGCTGCAGTAAACCCATCTTCCCACATAGTTTTGATGTTTCCTGAGATAGAGAAACTTTTTTCCTTCTGGTGCATAAATGCTAGATTTCACAAAGGGGGTCATTACGAGTCGGGCGGTAGGGGATACCGGGCACCGGTAAGGAGACCGGTGCTGGTAATCCCCTACTGCCCGATTCCGAGGTCCCCTAACGGGAACAGCTAGGGACATGTGGTCGGACCACACGTCCCTTACAGGTCCCGTTAGGGGACCAGGCCGCTAATTACAGGCCTGCCATTAGCAGGCCTGTAAATAGCACCTTCCCCATTCCCATTGAGCCCTATGGGGGCTCAAATGGGAATGGAGATTGGTTGGTGCAATGGGGACTTACCGGTCCCGCCAGGGTTGGTCTAGACTGGTAAGTCCTCATTGCACCACACCGGACTCAGTGCCGTTATTGGTAGCAGTCATGGCGCAAATAGCGCCATGACTGCTACCAGTCTCGGAATGAGGCCGAAAGTCTCTTATTTCTTCATCAGTCAGGTCTTTGGGCTTCCATCCTGCCTTGACATCAATCATGAACTTCATCCTTATGGCTTTATTTGCAGTTTTCTGACACTGGGACATTATTATCTTAATAACACAGAATCCTAGTAATATAATCACTAGCAGGGCTCCCGGGAACTTCAATGCATCTGCCATCCATTGTGGAACCCATGAGAATAGTGATCCAAACAAACTGTCCTCATCAACTTCATCAGTTTCATCAATCATCTGGTTCTGCAGTTTTGTCAGCATACCTATGGCTTCTGTTAGAGTTCCATGTTCCGCATCCTGAGAAGGTGAAATGTGCAACATGATTCTCCGATTTTTGCACAAACTCCTCCATCCAAACCTGTAATCATGCTAAAGACATTTCTGTTCTGGAGAGTCATCAGTCGGATGGCTCTTAATTCTTCCTTGATTGCACTGAATCCGTTTGTGGTGGTGTTGATGGTCTGCAGTAACTCCCATCTCGTTATCTGCAACCATTTAGTATTTGCTCCAACTTGGAATCATGGCATGAAGATTGCCACGAACACTGATGAGGTGAGGCTAAACAGTCGGTGTTCATATGAGATTGCATGAAAGGCTTCTCCTGATTTGGCAGAAAAGTAATTTTCCTTCTTCAGTCGTGTCATCAGTTCCACAGATCTCTTCTTCCTCAGGTGAGCAGCTGCTTTTCATATTATTCAAGTCGCCTTTCGGGATCACCAAAGCTTGAACATGGACATTCACTATTGTGCATATACCTCCCCAGTTTCTTGGCAGTCTGATGTATGCTTTGGATCCACATGCCCAATAGTGATCCATAATTACTGCAGTTCCGTGTTCCATGCCTGGGGTGTCAAAGATTCATCCACAATTCTGATTCTCTCACATCTTCCTTGTGCCATAGTTCCTGAAGCACAATTTCAAGCTTTCCAGTGGTAATATCTGCAAGGGTCCTCCTCTATCTTTGCCACATGTCAGTAGTTTTGCAAGCTTTGGCCACAATGGTTGGCATATCCTTTGTGAATTTTCAATTGCTTCTTTGCAGGATCCGAGGACCATCCATGCCCTGCAAATCACTACTCCTTTTTCCCATCCATCTGGTGACAGCACTGTTCCCCAAATCTGCATTTGGCCTCTGTTCTTCCAACTTCGAGCCTCTTCTGGAGTTTTTCCTTGGACATTAAGCTTCTGATTTACTTCCCCATCTAATTTCAGCTCCTTTTACTCCAGATGTCTCATACCTGATCACGTGATTTCTCATTTGAGCTCTGTTTCTTGTCTTAATGTCTTGAACATAATCATCTTCATCGGGATAAGCTGTTTCATTTGCCCATTTTAATGAGCCAACACTGCCCATGAACTGGCCCCTTAGTTTTACACATGGCTACGTGTGAAAGACAGTGTGCTGTTTGGATATCAATTTCTACGGCTACAATGATCTTGGACTTCCCCATGCTGTAAGGTAGGAGTGCACAAACAAAACATTTCCCTTCTGAACTTCGTCTTCCAACTTCTTTCATATGCTGCTACCAAATGTTGTTTCCCAAATGTGCTGTGCTGTCCAAGTAATCGTTTAGTTTACTGTCAACTCCATGCATGCTTCTCTTGATTCTTAATGTTTTCATGTACTTTGCTATACCTACATCCGTGAATGTATCTATATCGCTCCTTCTTGCTGAAGTATTCTCAGGTATCCCGGTCCATGGTGCAGGCCTTCTCATCTGCGCCATTTGAGTAGATAAGAGTCTTGAAGCTTTTCCCTTGTCCTTGTATATCTTTTGCTTTCTGGTTCGAAGTGCCCATATCTACGCTGGCATGGGTCCTGTATATGGTTGTATTGTGTAGCTTGTACTTGTCCCTTTCACTGGAACATATGGGTTTGTCCATGCTGTTTCTGCTGGTCGATTCTCTAATTCCTCTTGTCTCTTCAGGGGTTCAGCTTCTTCCATTTGTCTTTTCACTTTGCTTGTAGTTGGATTTCTCATAGTAGGCAGTCTTCTTCTCCCATGCTTTGGTTTGTGGTTTTTCAATCATTGACACTAGGCCTGGTGTATGTGTCTTCAATGGTTGCATGTGTGTGGTTGTCAGTAACCTTTTCACATTCATACTTTGCCGACCCTGTCTCCGGCTTTTTGATTTGCTTGTCACCCCAAGAGTGTGTGTGTCATTGTTAATTACATCCATCTCAAGTTCCTTCAGTCCACCATCAAACCTTCTAGGCACTGGAATGACTATGTAAGGTGTGGGTGCCTTTGTTGGCTTCATGTGTGCTTTGTTAGGTGGGTGTACTGGGATAGAAACACTTTGTTTACCAATAAAGAATGCAGTTCTAATCGTTAATGACAGTAAAACAATGATGAATATAATACATAAATACATTATGCCCCTGTAGGTCAGGCGGCAGCATTTACTTCCAGACAAACATAGACGTCTTTCCTCCTGTGGGAGGACTAGATTATTGCTCTAGATCCCCATCTTTATAATTCACCAAACTGTTAGCTTTTAATCTTGAAACAATTGTCCTCCTTTGGTTGAATAATGAATTGTCTATTATCTCAGAATACAGTTCTCTTGCTAGGCTATGGGAAGTGTCAAAATCAAGCAATAACTCAGCAGGTAAAGAACTGTGCACGTTCAAAATAGTTCAGCTCCCTGTCTATGCCTCTTATCTGTTTCATTCCCAAAGACATGTTGTGCTCTGCTCAATATAAAAATAAGCAGTAAAATCGCTGGCAGTGATCTCTCGATCTGTCCCTCGGTGGAAAGTCTAAAATCTCCTCAAATAGTTCTGCTGATGGTTGGAGAGTTCCACTTGCATGACTATTGCATGGTACAGCATGCCCATCTGCATTAGCTGGGTCTCTGACGAATGTGAGGACGTCAACATCTACAGATCTCCCCGCTAGTTCTGGAAAATCAATGATTAAACGAAAGAAAACATTGCTGGCCAACCTGCTGTCTTCTGATGACAGGGACATTTGTACTGTCTTGCTGAGGTTCAGGGTTGTATATTTTTACTTCACTATGAACAATGTCTGCACATTCCATTTGCGTGGAGTGCAACTAAGAGCACAATGTTATTTAGGAGTATGCTCAGACGTTCTGTATTTGCTGGATCTCGAAGAAGCGTGAGTACGTCTGTCGTTCTCCTGACAAGATTTGGACAAGCTTCGATGATGCAAAAGAACAATGTATTGACAAGCTCATTTGCTTCCTTCTTTGCTTGGAATTGGGACATTTGGCTTTTCCTCGCTGTACTCCAGAAGTAGGAGGAATTGCTCGGTGATCTCAGTAAGCATTCTCTTTATGGTGTTTTTGTTTTCACGATCTTGAAGAAAGTCAGTGACACTTGTGAGTCTCCCCACCAGTGACGGGTATGATCTTAGCACTAGATCGAAGTATGCCACCACGTCTTTGTGATGCTGCTACTGTGGGACACCATAGGTAACTCTGAACAAAGGCTCTGTGTGGCAGGAATCGGGGTACTGTATTTTCTTCCAATGTATGTGTCCTCGATCAGAATTTGGCATTTTATTTTCTCGTCACGGTTTTAGTGTGCCTCACTCCAAAGTTCAAAATCAACAGACTATGTTGTGGTTTATAAATGCAAATTTCTTCTTCACCCTGCAAATACGATGCACAGGTATCCATTTTATATGTCCTCTTTTTTGCTCAGAGGGATGTCCAACGTGAAACTACAACTATCTCACAAAAGTTCCTTTGTCTTTATTTCGCTGCTGCTCCTGTGTCCTTTTTTGCCATGGATCTCGTCTGCACGTGCTGTGGTTCTTCCCCGTCGCTCGTAGTCTCCTCGCGCTGGGGTGCATGCAGGGGGCCTTCTCCGATGTAGGGGTTGGTATCGCCCAGAAAAAGCCAAGCCTTTTTGCCTTGTAGTTTCACTGTTGAAGGAGTGCATTCTTGCAATGTAAAGGGACCATTAAATCTTGGCTCGTCCCACCTTTTCCTCGTATGGTTCTTTACCAGGATGGTATCTCCAAGGAAAATGGATTGTACACAAAATTCTTGAACTGTGCTTGTAGTATTATTTCCTTCTGTGTTCTGTGCTGCCCTGCACCCTTTTCGTCTTCGCTGCAGCTGGTCTGAGATTACAGTAAGGCAAGATGTCATGCAATTCAGGTAATTTTGCATTACAGACCCTAATATTTCTCCTGTTGACTGGGCATCACATCTAGTTCTATCTTGGGGTGTCAGTGGAGTGCACATTCTTCTTCTTGTGGCTATTTCGTGCAGCGTAACATGATGGTCGGAACTGGGTTGATTCCTGAGTGCATACAGTGCCAAAGGAAGGCAGTGCAACCATCCCTTTTTTAGAGTAAGCTTCAACTTGGCTATCCTTTCCTTTAATAAGCTGTTGAGCTTCTCACAGATCCCATTACCTTGTGGATGATACGCCAACGAGAACTTGTGCTTTATACCAAGCAACAAGCTAATCTGTTTGAAAATCTAATTTACAAAGTGAGCCCCATTATCTGATCTCATGACTTCACATACCCCGCACCGGGAAATAACTCTCTCACTAAACATTTGGCTGCACAAGTAGAGTCTAGGTGTTTACATGGTCCTGCTTCTATCCATCTAGAGAATTGACACATCACAACAATTTGGTATCTGCACCCGTTACATACTTGAATCATGTCGACGTAGTTGACATACAAGTGCTGAAAAGGCCCATTTGGCCTTGGGATGACTCCTCTCATTACTTTTAATGTGTGCCCAGCTGTGAATTGTTGGCAGATTATACAGTTCACTATAAAAGAATGCAACAAGATTGGTTAAATTCGGTATGAACTAGTCTTCTGCGAGTGTTGCCGCTAGATTCTCTTTTGTCATGTGTGCTGGGTACTGTAACTGTTCCAGTGCTATGTTTAACAGGGCTATAGGCATTACCGGTTTACCAGTGCTGTCTTGTCACCACAAGCCGTCAGAGGGGTTTAAAGAACACCCTCACCATTTCCACTGATTTTTCTCTTCCTGTGGTGCCTCCACTTGGAGTTACATGCAGGTGTAGTCCGTGAAACCATCATCCTCTCATTTGTTTAGGTGACCTCCACTTCCATGATTGTTTCACTTTTGGATGCCATACGTTTGGCTTCCGTGTCTTCTGCTTGATTTCCCCGTGAGATAAAATCTGTCGTGTGTCACATTTCATGGCCGCTATGCCCACTGGGAGCTGTAGTATTCCAGGGGGGTGTCCACGGACAGAATAGAGAAGTGAGTAAGCAGATTAGACCCAGATATCACTATAATTTTTGTAGCTACTTTTTGGCCATTTTTTAAAAACCTACTGGACAGATTTACAAAAAATGTACAAAAGCATGTTTTCAGGACCAAGCATGTGTTTGCTCCTGGCACATATTTAGTGAAAATCCGTTGATTGTTTTGGGCTGTAGGCACAAGCAAAACATGTTTTCCATTGTGTCTACGAGGATTTCCACACATTTTGGGACCCCATTTAATTTTGCCCCTCTTGACAATAAAAAGGCACCAAACCTTGCAGAATAATTTTGAGGTGGCCATACACTTATTTTGCAAAGTTTGGTGAGGGTTCGTCCATGGGGGGCGAAGTTATATGCTTCCCAAAATGTGCTCTTCCTATGGGTTGAGCAACTTAACTACAACAGGCCCGCTGCCGAAGGCCATGTAATGTACAACACCAAGAAAGTATGGTGAGTTTAAAAAGGTTTGAAAAAAAAACTTTCACCTGAAATGTGAAAGTTGGAAAATCCATTTGAGCCGAGTCACACACTGAAAAGCGCCCCCTAGTATTATATATTAATTTTTTTAAATTGGCATAAATGGCTAGGTTGGAAGAATTGGTAAGCATCTTTGTGCGTCTTTTTTAGTTTTGCCATTTAGGTGGCACATTTAGCCTATCAATCCAAAACAATTGTTATGGGAATAGAAGATATATTGAAGATGGCTTATGAGGAGTGACACGCAGCCTGCAGACATTGTTGTGTTATCACCCCGTTCCAAGGGCTGCAACAGAGTAAAGTGAGGGTGGCTAACGAGGGCTCTGAGCTGCCATGCCTCATTTAAGCCCTTCGAATGGGGTGTTACTGCCATTAGCACCCCAGGTTACCAAAGCTGTAACACGAGGGCTAAACAAAAAACAAACATTTTCATTCATTGAACGGGATTCCGAATGGAGTGGGGGGTGGTGGCCCGGGGCAGGGGCGGCAGCCTGTGGATTCTGTGGAACCCTGGCTGAGGTCAGAGATTTCAGCCCATGATCCGCAGTACCTCCCGCCCCAGGTGCTAACGATTGTTATGTTTCTTCCCTGTCAATGCTCATGGCCATGAAAAGGTCTATGTTTTCCTTACCCTGTGGCAAGGTGAGCCACAGCTGAATAACACGGCGGCGGAGAAAAAAACACAGGACATCCCTGTCAGCTCAAATAGACACCCAGGGCAAATGTATCAGAACCAGCGTCCAAACCTGGGGTCATGCGCCAACACACCTGGACCTCCCCATTCACAAACTGTGTCTATGTGGCGGCACACATAAACCACAGGCGCAGAAATTCAGCAAATCTGAACTCACTGAACCTAGAGATAGCATCACGCCTCACTAGCTCAAAAACCATAAATCGACCATGAAATCTCACAGTGGCCCTATGCCTCTGTGGCGTCTAACAACTCGGCCCAAGTTTTCAAAATCTGCAAAGAGCTGGCCAATCCTGTTGCAGTCTCTACCTCTTCTCATGCCCTGCATGACCTTGGCCTCTCATTTCACAAAACTCAGGACACCCTGTCGACCCTCTCTTCCTCTACCTCCTCTTCCTCATCCTCTACCTCTCCTGGCGCATCTGAGGTGTCTCTCCTCCTCCTTTCTCCTCCTTTCCCCTGGGACATCCTGTTTTGTTATGAATAAGTGGCCTTCACAGAAATTTTACTGTTATTCCCCATATATGGGGCTAATGCTATATTTGTAGAGAATAAGTGGAAGAGAAGGTCTGACATGTCCTTTGCCCTAGGAGCGGTTTGGGCCTGTCTGGGATTCTGTATGTAGAGCAAGCAGAGAGAGGCAGAGAGAGGTGGCATGGAAGGTCGGATGCCTCACTATATGGGAGAGCCTAATGTAGCATATCATAGCATAGCATTGCATAACATAGCATAGTGCACCTCCATAACATAGCACACCAATCCTACATAACATAGCATAACAATCCTGCATGACATAGCATAGCAATCCTGCATAACTTTGTCTAGCATAGCATTCCTGCCACATCACTATGTCACATGTACATGGAGTTCTCAAAGTGTATCTGCCCTGTTGATGTGCAGCTGAGTGTGGTCTACCAGGGAGTCATGGAAGGAGCTACGGTCCTGAATTCAACAGCAGTGCTCCCAATTGATCATGTTGGAGGAAGATATGTGACAGGTGTACTTCATGGTGGAGGCAGGCCAGAGGTGCTAAGGTAGGTTGTTGCTCCGCATTGGACGAGCAGGGGTGCAGATCTGAGGGGGCTGCTTGGGGTTGGGAGCACATGTCAGTGGGGGTAGTGGGAGGAGGGCAGACTGGCAGGGGACTGAAGGGGTTTGGGGAAGATGTTAGCTCGGGTAGTGGAGGTAGCAGGACTTGAGGGGGTTGCCTGGGGTTTTGGGCAAAGGTTATTGTGGTATTGGGAGGATGGTGGACTAGCAGAGCACTTGAGGGGGTTCAGGATGAGGTCAGCAGGGGTAGTGGGAGGTGGAAGAACATAAGGGGTCTGCCTGGGGCCGGGGACACAGGTCAGCAGGGGTAGTGCGAGGAGGGCAGACTATCAACTAGATTAAGGGAGTTTGGGCAGGCAGAGGTCTATGGGAGTAGTAGGAGGTGGCAGGATTTGGGGGCCTGCCTCGGGTTGAGGGGGGTTAGCAGGGGTAGTGGGGGGCTTGCATGGTTTAGGGTGGAGGTCAACGGGTGTAGTGGGAGGTTTCAGGTCTTGAGGGGGCTGCCTGGGATCAGAGGCAGAGGTCAGAAGGGGTAGTGGGAGGTGGCAGGACTTGAGGGGGCTGCCTGGGGTTTTATCAGAGGTCAGTGGGGGAAGTGGGAGGAGGCTGAACTTGAGGGTGCTGCTTTTCGTGGTGGGGTACGTGCTGTAGCTTGGCTGGAATATTGCTTTGTGTTAGGGAGATGATGCACATTTATGCCATTGTGTTGGTTCGAGTTACGGGGTATGGGCCATAGTTTTGCTGGGGTGTTACCTGTGGTTAGGGGGGACAATGTGCAGTTTTGCAGGGTGTTGGTTCACCTTAGGGATTAACAGGCTGCCATGGCCGGGGTGTTGCTTTGAGGTAGCGGTACGGGCTGCATTTTCATAGGGGTGCTGCCTAGAGTTAGGGGGGTTGCTTTGAGTTGAGGGCATAGGCCACAGTTTCAACAGGGTGCTGCTTTGAGTTAGGGGGCATGAGGCACAGTTTTGCTGGGTTGTTGGATTGCTTTAGTGGGTACAGGCCACAGCTTTGCTGTTGTTTTTTAGTTTGGGGGGTACGGGCTGCAGTTTCACTGTGGTGCTGCTTTCACTAAGGGTTTACAGGCCGCATTTTCATCGGGGTGCTTCTTAGAATTGGGGGAAGATCTGCAGTTTAACCATGGTGTTGCTTTGAGTTACTGGGTATGGGCCGCAGTTTCGCTGGGATGTTGCTTTGAGTTAGGGGGAGAATGCACAGTTTTGGAGAGTGTTAGTTCATGTTAGGGAGTACAGGCTGTCGTTTAGCCGGGGTGTTGCTTTGAGTTATATAATTAAACCACAACAAAATTAAACTATTTAACACGGATGTACAATACACTTTCAAATAACAAAGCTGGCCCTGAACTCCTGCAATTGAATTGATGTCCATGGACACTAAAATTGTTCGCAGACTCAACAGCATCTGTAAACCCATCTTTCACCCATAAAAACAGCTCCACATCCTCTTTCTTCCACTCCCCTACCCTTTCTGCACCCTCTTTCAGCCATAAAATAACCCCAAACGTGTTTTCCAAACTGTTTGTTCAAAACGCTGTCATGGACAACCATGCACTGCACCTGCACAGCCTTTTTTCACCTACAAAAACAGCCCCATATCATCTTTATTGCACCCCCATGCTTTCCAGCCCCTCATTCAACCACCAAATAACGCCAAATGTGTTTCAAGACTTTTTCCCCCAATGTGCTATCCACGGAGCCCACCCGCTGACCGTGGATCCAACATGGTGAGCATTAAAAAAAATGACACCCTTTACGCTTTTCACCATCCAATCAACGGGCGTGATCGATGTTCACAGACATCACGCCGGACCCTTATTGGTTCAGGGGGGGTGTCCGCGGACGGAATAGGGAAGTGAGTCTGCGGACCAGATCCAGATATCACTATAATTTTTGTACCGACTTTTTGGGCGTTTTTTAAAAAACTACTGGACAGATTTAAAAAAATGTACAAAAGCACATTTTCAGGACCGAGCATGTGTTAGCTTCTGGCACACATTTGGTGAAAATCCGAGTGATTTTGGTTGTAGCGCAAACAAAACATCTTTTCCATTGTGTCTATGAAGATTTCCACACATTTTGGGACCCCATTTAATTTTGCCCCTCTTGACAAAAAAAGGCACCGAACTTCGCAGAATCATTTTGAGGTGGCAATACCCTTATTTTGTAAAGTTTGATGAGGGTTCGTCCATGGGGGGTGAAGTTATAAGATGCTCAAAAAGTGCTCTTCCTATGGGTTGAGCAACTTAACCATAACTACAGGCCCGCTACCGCAGGCCATGTAATATGCAACACCAAGAAAGTATGGTGAGTTTTAAAAAGTTTGAAAAAAAACCTTTCACCTGAAATGTGAAAGTTGGAAAATCCATTTGAGCCGAGTCACACACTGAAAAGCACCTCTCATTTTTTTAAATTGCCATAAATGGCTAGGTTAGAAATACCACAGTAAAAATAACCGCAGTGAGAATAGCAACGATTAAAACATGGTGACCAGAGCTTCTGCATACCATTTAAATGAGGCGTATTCAAAAGCAAATTAAGAAAACCACCACAGAATCATCTATGCTGACGGCAAGTTCCAGGTAGGAAGAATTGGTGAGCATCTTTGTGCATCTTTTTTAGTTTTGCCAATTAGGTGGCACATTTAGCCTAACAATCCAAAACAATTGGTATGGGAATTGAAGATATAGGGAAGATGGCATATGAGGAGGGACACGCAGCCTGCAGATAGTGTGGCGTTATCACCCCGTTCCATGGACTGCAACAGGGGGGAAGAGCCCGGCAGCCCAAGTTAATGGCCCGAATGAAGCGAGGGTGGCTAACGAGGGCTCTGGGCTGTCATGCCCCATTTAAGCCCTTGGAATGGGGTGCTAATGCCATTAGCACCCCAGGTTACCAAAGCTGTAACACGAGGGCTAAACAAAAATAAATATTTTCATTCATTGAACGGGATGCCGAGTGGAGTGGGGGTGGTGGCCCGTGGCCCTGCGGATTCTGTGGAACCCGAGCTTTGGTCAGAGATTTCAGCCCATGATCCGCAGTACCTGATTGGCTGTGCCTCCCGCCCGGGTGCTAATGATTATGTGTCTTCCCTGTCAATGCCCATGGCCATGTTAAGGTCTATGTTTGCCTTATTGTTGGTGTCTCATGGTGCCTAGTTGGGCGGTGCCTGTACTTGGGGCGTTTGCCAATTTGTACAGATACACAGTGACGGCGGGGTTCCTTTGATGAGGGTTCCTTTGAGCTGTGTCAGTTCGGACGTTTATTCCAGCTACTCTTTGGAGAGGAAGTTGTGCCTAAGAGGGTTTACAAGGCACTGGCCGCAGAAGTCCTTTTTTCTCAAGTTCACCTGGGATACCGCATTTTTTAAATACTGGGCAGGATGCTGGGAAAAACAGTATAAAAAGAAAAGTTTGATATCTACGAAAACAACCATATAAAAATGGGAAGGCACGTAATGAAAGTTTTAGCCCAGAGAGTGATCATGGCGGTGTCCAGTTGGTCCATTGTGGCGACGGGTTTAGAAGAAAGCTCCCCCTGCGGGTGAACTAGGGTGTGGTAAAATAATTGCCTAAATCCAATGTAACGAGGGCGATTGTGCCTTCTCCTCCCCTCACCATAATAATTGAGGAGAATGAGCCCTTGGACAAAGCTCAGTTATCTAACCCGGTTCCCGGGGATGATACTTTGTTGGAGTTAAGCTATGCACTGCAAGGCAACATGCAGGCTGAGTCCGCAGTGCAGTCTAATGTGGGGACGCCTGCAGCTGTGGAAGTGGATGGTGACTTACTATGGCATGTTTTACCCCCCTTTGCCACAATACTTTCAGCGATCCCTGTTCTATTTCCTGGCTCTTGTCATCAACTGCTGGTGACATTGACAATTCACAGTCTCCTATTTACCCGGTTATTTCAGGGCTGGGGATCATGTAGTTTGCCATACAAATCTTGATGAAGCTGTGTGGGAGAATTCCTTATGGCCTGAAGGTGCAGGACTCTTTGCTCCAACAAGTTGATTTGAGTCCTTTGGGAGTGGTTTCCGCATTGAAACAGAGGTTACAACTCAAGTTCTCGAGGACAATGAAAAGGGAGGACAGAATGTGGTTAATGTGGTTGAGGTGCTCAGGGAGGCTCACGGGAGCCTGATAAATCATTCCACTGACGTTTTTTTTATCCTACTTCGAAGTCATGGACGTTTGGCGAAATTTCAAGCTCGAAAAGGAAATTAATTGGGCAAGGCTTCTCCAGTGGCACCAACTGGCCCATTAAACTAAACACCCACTGTAATCTGGTTCATTTATTAAAAACAAGTAGCAGAAAAAGAGGGATGCACGCAGGCATAAAATATCACAGAAAAATGTTGATACTTTGACTAGTTGGGTACTCAAGGATGATATATACCCAGCTACAGTGGAAGTAGCAGAGGTTAATGTGGAAAGTAAAGGAAGTGAAAAGGAGTTGGCTCTGCCTCTGGGGATCCAGGTGGTCGCTCAAGGGCTAAGGGAGGGTCACTTGAGAGCTGTTCAATGTCAATTGAGTGTGCCCTCGACTAAGCTATCCTCTACTGCAGCCACTGTTCTCGATACTAAAGTTTTTTCGAGGCCTGCGACTACACCAAGAAGAAGTTAAATTGCTCAGTGAGGCTTGCTGTTCTGCATAGAATAACCTTTTTAGGCTTGAATTCCACAGAATTTGATTTTGACGATCCTATCATTTGGAAGCGCGCAATCTTGCATGTATTCATTGTTACTTACCCGAGACTACAACCATGGTTCGAACTTATACTGATTCACTGTGTAATATGGGATATGTTCTTGATGTATCTCCCACTAGTGTCTTGGCATCTAGTTCCTGTCCTACCTGCAGTAAATGGCACCAGGGTGGGGTGTGACCCTCGCAAAACTGAAGTTTATCAACTATGACAACAAAAAATGCTGGGAATGGCTTAGAAACGTGTTCCCAGCATTGGTCACTAATTTTAAGTGAACTGTATCAGTGGCAGGACTTTAATGCCAGAAAGTTTTGGGTGGAAATTGCTAAGGAAAATGTGATGGCTATTGAGGTGTACCCTAGTATTGCTTCAGGAGGTAAATCTTAGCTGGCCTTAAATATATATGATCCCCCAGGTAACAAATTATCAGAAGCCATTTTTTAATCCATTGATCATATCCTTAGGGATTGGTTAGCTAGCCCCGAGCATGAGCTGGTTATTATTGGTGAGGATCGGAACTCCCGCTGTGATGATAGGATGCAAGCTGATCAATATAAGCATGCAATGCCGGGGAGCATGATGTTGAACCTAAAGACTAGTAGACAAGGGTACAAATGGTTGACCTTCCTCAGGGACTGGGATTTAACTTTATTGAATGGTTGTACACTGGGAGATTGCCCTGGACGTGCTAAGGGTACACTTGATTATGGTGGAGGGAATAATGTCTTGTTGGACAGGATGATTGGTTTTGCAGCTCTTTCGAATACCTATAGTGACCATGCATTACTGTCAGTATCATTGACCCTTGACTGGAAGGAACCCAGTGTTCAAGTGAATACTGGGGATGTAAGGGTTGATCATGCTGGGGGTCATATACGTTGGACTGCCAAGAATGCTGAAAGAATCTCTTTAACTGTGGGGAAAGCCTTTCCACTCGACCCTAGCTATTTGAAGCAATGTTCTTCTGAAATGATTGTGTAATGGCTTTCTGGTTTCATCCTTAAGTTTGGATCAGTACCGGCCCGAAGCACCTTTGTATGTGGCAGAAGAATATCGGTGCCTTTTGATATTAAGATACGTGATGCCAAAAGGCACATGCACCATGAGATTAGAGCTCTTAGAAAATCTCTCGGTCTTTCAAATGAACTGAAGGGTTTAATAGCAAAAACAAAACAGATGTATAGAAGCTGCTTATGCAGGTGGAAAAGGTCAGAGAACAATGCCAAATGGCAACACTGGGTGCAAGTTCGGGCTGGTAAGAATATGCAAACTATAGGGCAACTACTATCTAAAGCCAATGAGAATGAATCATTATCATTGATTATCCTATTCCTGAAGAAAGTTGGCTACGACACGTTAGCTCTAGCCAACACTCCAGTGAGTCAGTAGAGAATGTGTTTGAAACTGAAGGTGAGAAGTGGCCGCTCGCCTGTAGATTACTGGATATAGGGACGGCTATTAGAGATCTTAAATCTTCAAGGGCCGCTGGCCCAAATGGCATTTCCAACGCTGTACTCAGGTATGGCTCGGATGGCTGGTCTCCAATCTTACATTTTCTATTTGACAGAATATGCCAGGAATGTAGGCTTCTCCTTTCCTGGTACTGCTCGATATTGATTCCTGCTTTTAAGAAAGGTGCCCAAGACTAACCTGGCAATTACAGACTCCTCTACTTACTAGAATCGATGGGCAAACCTTTTACTACCTTGGTTTCGTAAAGGCCTTATGGAATTGGGTTTAGACAAAGAACTTGTTGTACCCGTACCAGACCAGCTTCCGGCCAGGCTCATTCACCATGCATAACATCAGATTGGTGGATGTGTTTCTGCAAAGGGTCAGAGCAAGGAAGGAGGTCAATCTATATGTTGCGTTTATAGATTTTACATCCGCATTTTACTATGTTAATTGGGCCAAGTTATGGGTTACACTGAAATCATTGGGATGCCCTAACTGTATATTGGAAATTCTTATTCTATTTCATACCAATACTAATGCCAATGTGTGATTGAACCAAGAGGTGCTAGTTCATCTTTGGTCCAACTTAGTAGGGGAGTCAAGCAAGGTTGTGTGCCTGCTCCCCTGCTATTTAATTTATATATGGCAGATCTCCTGGTTCGGTTACACGCAGTATCCAACTGTCCGCCCAGAGTGGGGGATACCAAGATTTCATGGCTTTTGTACGCTGATGATTTGGTTATTTTTGACAGAGTATTTTCATGTATGAGAAATATGACAAATGAATTGCAGGCCACATCCCGGAAAATTATCTAACCATCAACTTAAATAAAACCAAAGTGATGCTGGTATCCCCCCCTCAAGATAAGTAGAGTAAAGGTTATCACTACCCTAGATAACATTGAATATAATAACAGTTATGTTTAGCTGGGATTGGAGTTTTCTTCAACTGGTGATCGTTCTTTAATAATTGAAGACAAATCTAGAAAGGCTAAACAATTCCTGGGCCTAATGTATAGATTTGATATCCTGACAGTTCCATTTGGCAGCCTGGACGGGAGGTCTTATTGCTGATGTCCATATAAAAATCAAACTGTGGGACTAGAATGTTAACTTCGAGCACCTGTATACCTTGAAGCATTATTCTTTGATAGTGGAAGCACCGTACACATATTTGAGACATCAGTTGCATACGTTGCTTTGTCGTCATCCTGCTGTCTATCACTTTCTCTTACTGCTACGCATACATCAGTTACCACTTTGTTGTGGGATCTCACCATAAACTCCCTCATGGTGAGAGATATTGTTGGAACTGCTGTAGGAAGGACATTCCCGAAACCCCTAAGCATGTCTCACCAAATGTGTTGTTCTGGATCTTGTATATATCAAGGAGTTTGGGTCCTTTGAAAATAATTGTGACTCGATAGAAGACATTTTGGGCATATTGTTTGAACACTGACTCTACCGCTGCACACTTGGCCTTATATCGAGTATGGCTAAAATCAAAGGAGTTATTTATTGAGTTTCTGTGAAAGTCTTAAATGTATTTTAATATGTGTATTTTTATTATTTGTTTTTATTTGTGTAAGGTTCTTATGAGCTGAACACAATAACGAAATAATAATAATAATAATAATAATAATAATAATAATAATAATAATAATAATAATAATAATAATAATTATTATTATTATTATTATTATTATTATTATTATTTCATCCCCTTGTCTGCCTATCCGTACCTAAACCATTGCAGACTCGTTTACCATGTTATCAATCAGGTACATGTCTCACAGGCCCATCAGCAAGCCTGTAACATGCAGCTGATTAACACTAGGGGAAACTGTAAACCGAAGCACAACCTTGCAGGGGTCATTCATTTACTCAACTCTGTGATCCCTGCAGGCCCGTATTGGTAGGCCAAGACCCACTGGTTCTGCTTTTTTGTGTTCATTTTTTTGGTTCACATTCTAGTACTCTGCTTCGTTTTGGTCATTTGATTTGTTTCTACCATTGATAGGACTGACAGAACTTTAATATGTGTACCCACATCTGAGGAAGTATCAGGTCATTTTTTCAATAGAACACATTTCTTTCACAGAAATTGTTTCATGAAAAAAACAGATGTGGGATGGGGTGTCTCCTGTGAAAGTACACTCTAAACCTCATAACAAAAAAAAGATGGTGCCATAGATATTCCACGCATCTCTTGACTCCAACTCACCTGCTGCTCTCATTCTACTCAATCTCGCCTCTGCCTTTGATATGGTCAACCACTCCATCCTCATAAAGCGGCTCCATGATACCCTTGATATCTCGGAGCAGGCATTGCCCATCCCTCCCTGGGTTCTTTCTACTCACCCACTACTGTCTCCAACTGTGGGGGTTCCACAGGGCTCTATACTTTCGCATTGGCTCTTTAACATCTATCTCTCCCATCTTGCTGACCTTATTGTCACTTTCTCCCCGCACTTCCAGTGTTATGCAGATGACACCTAACTTTCCTTCGGACTACCCTGTGCATCTCTTCCAACTTCCTCTGTATTTCCTCATTGCCTGTCCACCATCCAGTCTTGGTGAACCTCCAATGATATCTGTCTCAATGTCAGCAAGACTAAGAATCTTCCTATTGAGATTCGTGTTCCCTCTTTTCCCCCTTCACTCTGGCCACCCTGTATAGGCTCTCCCACCACCCCTTCCTCTGAAACCAGAAACCTCGTACTTATCTTTGACTCCTCTCTCTCTTTCATTCCACACATCTTGGACCTTGCCAAGAAGGCCCATTTACAACTCTACCTCCTCAGTGGTTACCTCCCCTTCCTCGCTTTCCCCCAGAAGCTTAATGTCTGCAGAGCTATGGTACTCTCCAGGCTGGACAATTGTAACAGCCTTTTCTGTAATCTACGCTCTTCTGCTCTCCACCCCCCCCCCCTCCACCAAATCCAGAGGACTGTGAGACTGATCCTTGGCCTCAAGCATCAAGTCCGGGGACCGTATCTATCCAGCCCTAAAATCTCTCCACTGGCTCCCGGTTGCTGCAAGGATCAAATTTAAATCCCTCTGCATCATCCATAAGTCTGTCTGGGGCCGGGGACCATGCTATCTGCAACTTGCTCTCACCAAATACTCTCCTTCCAGATCCCTCCAATCCTAAGGGCTCCAACTATCAGCTTGTCAAGTGCTTCTCTAAGCAAAGAGCAGGCGGCCGTTCTCTTTCTTTGGCTAGCTCCCTCCTCTGTTACAGCCTCCCCCTTCCTCTCTTTCTTGAGCCAGATCGCCTCAAGTTCAGCAAACATCTCAAGACCTTCCTCTTCTCCTATTTCCCTTTCTCCATCCGGTGCTAAACCCCTGCCAGTTACTAGGATTGCTGCCTGGGCCCTTATATGTCCTTCTGGGTCCTGGCCATCTGTCCATTCGTCCACAGAACCCGCCCTCCCTCTGCTCTTGCCCTTTTCAGGCACCAACTGGCTTGTGATGTCTTACAGCCTACACTTATTGTTTTCGCTGGTGACCCCTCTTCCACCAAGGGGCCACTACCTGGCACTTACCTATTTCCTTTGCAACTGGCTCTCTTGCACTTCCCCCTCTCTGTCTCTCTGCACTTGCACACTCTGAATGTTCACAAGGCCTATTAGGAACGCTATTGTATTTTGCTCATCACTGTTATCTTACTCCATTGTCTTGCTTTCCCTTGTTCCCTTCCCTTTGCCCTGTGGGCGCTTTGAAACCCAATTGTTTGATGTATTAGCACCTTACAAATACCCAAGAAAATAAATAAAATATAAAATAAGTATGTTCCTTGTTAAAGGACGCCCTTGTCCGCGCCGCACGGAATGTTTGAGCCCTGTGCATTCTAGAAAGAGCGGTGCTAGGAACACAGCAAGAACATTTTAAAAAGTGCAGGAAGGACAGGGAGCAGTGAGTTCCCAAAAGAAGCAGGCATGGGAAGGGGTGGCAGTGGAAACAGTGTGTGTGACCATGTTACAAAGAAATACGACCCCGATGTATCAGGGGACTGTGCAGATCAAGGAAGCAAATGGGAAACTGTTAGCAGCTTCAGTCTCTTTATTTTTGTCAATGTGATGTCCAAGTGACAGTGTGGAAATAACTTGTTTCACTGCTGGGGCCATGCCTCCCGAAATGTTCTCCCGTTTTTTCCTGATTTGTGTTTTGGAGGCAGGAGATATTTCAATATCGTCCACGACATGTCATCTGTTAGATATCCTGTGCAAGGAATGTATAGACATGGCGCTTGTATCGGATTCTCCATACCCGAATGCACAGGCATTCACAGCTCCTAGATAGGGCATGACCAGTTGCATTTCTTGCAGTAGATAATATGATTGCAGCTTAATGGGTGATTTTGCAGGTTATGCGTTTGGCGCTGTTAAAAGCAATTAGTGGTACAGCTAAGGTCTTATGAAATGTTGGGGACCTCTAGCCAATCGCAGTTCAGAGTTAGCTAGAACATACACTTCCTCATGCCTGGCAAAGCCTGCAGCTATTTTGTTGAGCTAGCACAGGTAAGATGCAGGGCAATTCCGCATTTCATCTACCATGATTGAAATATAAGTGTAGGCAAACACTTGAGACAAAATGAAAGTACAAATACTACATTATCACCCAGTGTACTGATGAACTGACAGCAAACATCATATTATTATGATTATTATGATTATTATTATTATGATGATTATTATTATGATTATTATTATTTGTATCTTGTATTTTATTTCATTTATATAGCCCTTTACTCCAAAGTGTTTTACATGAGAACAAGTAAACATACAGCAAGCATAAAATGACAATTGAACCACAACCTGATAACAGCATAAAGAACAACTTACAATATTACAGCGGAGAGAAGGGTGTAGGAGGTGAAATTATTATTATATTTAGTGCGTGCTGACCTAGCTTTGGGAAGCAACAGAGCACTTAACACGTCATACGGGGAAAGATGGTGAGGGAAGCAGAGATACGAGGTGGGGAGGGCTTACAATAGGGGAGGGGGCAAAGGAGCAATTTGGCAGCAAGGGATCTATAAGCAATCAGAGGAGGAACCAGTGGGGGGTAGATCACCCAGTCTCAGGTTAGGTGGGGAGTGGAGGTTGGGTGGATTAAGGTGTTCGGGAGGAGCCATTCCTTGAGGAGGAGTGTCCTGAACTCCTTCCTGACATACAATGCTACAATCCTGATACTACGGCTCTTCTTCTGCTCCCTTCCGGATTCTGACATGGCAGGTACATGCAGGGCCATCCAGTATGTGGTATCTGGCATTTTGTCTATCATAGCATGAATAATGTATGGATTAAAGTCAGAGCAGGATAGGGGATTATGGCAAGCGGCAGTACTTCAGGCTGGGCAACTGCATTTTAGAGAAATAAGACCCATGGAGGAAAATATGTATTTTGCGAGCATTTTGTTAAACACATCAAGGCAACTGAGTTGATGAACATCCAGCAGATTAGCGTGGGACTTTTACTGAGAAAATCAACCTGCGTGTGATGGACCATTCCATATTATACTGTTTTTTATTAAATTTGATGATACCTAAAAACACTAATTAAAGATCCCACATTGTGTAGGTATTATGGACTGATGTCTCTTACTGATACATGTGTCCGATGAACGCATTCATACAGAATGAGGGTATGTTATGCTGAATTTGATGACCTGACAGCCTGCAGTAGGGGAGTTCAAAATATTGATTCTAGTTTATGTGCACTAGGAAATGATTGTCTTTTCTGAACACCTGTCTGTTTTGGGGAATATCTTATAGGCTTTGGATAGGTAGAAGCAATCACCAAGGGTGGACAATCTCTGGTTGCCGGTATTGATACATTGATTGACCAGATTCCAAATTCAGAGTTTTGTTCAAGTCAAATAGCATCATCAGAATGACCCGTGAATCCGGCCAGGTGTGTTGAGGCTGACCTTCACCTGCAAGTGCCCAGTTTTTAATTCCACCTCAGAGGCGAGGTAAACATTTCTAAGTGGTCACAGAATGTTTTTTCAAACTTTATTTTTAATGCACAGTACAGTTGTGTCCTTCCAATAGAGACGTTTACGATGCACCATGGTATGGCGATGAAAAGGTGGGCATTTGTAACGTCCCATCCTCCCACCTTAACCATGTAATACATTTTTTTTAAATTATTGTAACAATTAATTTTATACAAAAAAACGTTAATTACAAACACAATACAACATATCACTTCCACTTGTATCGGTCCAAAGGGCACTTGATTCGTTATCCTACAAGTATTTCGGAATTCAAAATCTTTTCAAAATCTTTTCAAGGAATGCAACCACTGCACAGATTAATGTAACATTATTTTCAGATAATAAAGTAAACCACCACTATGTTAATAGTCAGGTGCAAATCGTCCCATGAAAAATGTGCGATGGGTGGATAATTCGCTGCATTCAGTAATCAGATGTTTTAACCATTCTGTTGACTTTATACAGAACCTACATAGATTGTCTGTTGTATCTTTATCATGTTTCATCCACATCATCTCTTTTGTTTTGTATGCATTAAGAAGGAATCTCAAAACCTTATTGCGATGTAGCCTTGACGGGAATCTTACAAGATATTTTGGAAGTTTGTCCAAGGTATTACATGCTACTCCTGTGTAAAGAGAGGTCGCCATAGAGTCCTGCACTTCATTGTTCTTTATCCAATTCCACTGTTGTAGCTTCTTTTTGGCAACTTGAGGAGCTTCCCAAGAAATATTAGTATTTTCTAAAATCCTCCTGATTTTATTAGCCCAAATGAGCAGAATTCCGGAATTAGGGTTTTCGCCTGATAAGTACATGTGTCCGTAGGGACACCCTTTTACATTATTAAAATGAACAGTGGAGGTCCGAGCCGCTGCTGTACTTTAACCAGTTCCACCTTCACACTAAAGGTGGGGATGCATTGAAAAAACTGTTTAAAAATAGCCGTTAAAGATGCCACTTGTGAAGGTGACATTTGGGGAATAGCTCTTAAGGTATAGAAAAAATGCCTTTGCCGCCACAAAAAGTCAGAATTGGTTAAATTTTGGAAATACCATCTCAGAGGTTGTAACTTTCGGTGGCTTTGCTTTACTAATAAAATCCACCTTACTAATGACCCCCTAAATGTTTACATTTAATGTGATTCCATATAATGATCATTCCCAATTTAGTGGGTGGACGCAGTCCATTATAGCCCGCCTAAGCAGGCCTAAGTCACTTTTCTATGTCCATGCTAGCCTTTGGGAAGGGGTGCGGCCATCGTTGGATGAGAAGAGGTTGGGAGCAGGAGCATGCATATGGGGGGCTAGGTGGTGGGAAGGGAACAATGGTAAATACCCAGTGGAGGCACAGAGGTGATTGGCGAGATGATCTTCCCTGGGTGCTAATGGCTAGTAAACTCCAGAAAGTATTTTTATTTTTTATTTTTCAATGCTTCGCCTTTCATATGTGTTATTAATTTGCTACTGTCTTTACTATCTAACTGTGACTTGCCACACCCCCACAAAAAACTACTAGTCACAAACGCAAAAGCAAAATAAAATCTTTGCAAGAGAAATAAAACAAATACATTAACCTCTGCAGTAGTGCTGCTGTATAATGGGTATTCACAAACTGCATTGACATCCTCACAAAACACAGTACACACTTATTTCTAGTGGGCCTAATGTGTTTGTGCCGCTGCCTCGTACTGTAAGATCGCCCTGAACTTTTTAAATATCTTGAAAAGATGACATTACATATTTTCTATCCTGGAAGAATGTGTGAATACCCACTTAGTTTAGTGTGTGCTGCATACCTAGTAATATTGTTTCCAGGAGCTCTGTGTATTTGTTTCTACAAAAAACTGTTGATATGCATTATTTAAAGAAATGTATACATGTTTCTTATATAATGTATTGCCCTTAGCATTCTATGGATGACTAAAGGTCCAGTTAAATTGAGTTCTGCCATAAGTTAACTCTGTTACACTTGCCCTGTAAAAAGCAAAAACAGTGAATTGCCTTTAACTACTAAAAGCAGCTCTCATGCAGTTTCCCTGTGCGCGAGAGGAAATACAACACTGACAACAGAAAAGTAGAACGCAGTCCATCACGAAGACTGATTGACTCAGGTACAGAAAAATGATTTGGGAGCAAGGCGCTTGCCCTTAGTTATACTGCAGTTCTTTTGTGAAGTTAGGACGTTTTTTATTACATTTAAAGTAACAAAAAGCAAGACATACAAAAACAAACAAATAAACCATACTGATAGCACATTGTGTTTGAGAAGTTCCAGTTCTGTGACATTTTTGCCCGATTTACAATCGGTGATCGAGTACCTTGCTTGGGGGTAAAAAAAAACAGACTGTGTTCTAAGTATACTATATTATATCAAAATGTTTTGTCTGGTACTGCTGCCTTTACAATAACACACAGATTAGAAGATGTACCTTGGCTCCTATTAATTCTAGCATGCTTTGCCACTAGGGCATCTGGAGTAAGCTGGAGCCACATGCACAGTGTTGTAGTCCATGTGAAGAACAACCAATAATCCACATGATTGAGAATCTGGGTGAAATTGCGCATAACGTGGTGCAATAGCCATAATACGTTAGCCTGAATAAGAGGTGTGGCAAATATTCTATGGAGAGGTGTGTTCCTTGGTGTAAAAAGAGTTCTGCTAAACAGTGAGCTATTGGCCAAGGCTACATTTAGTTAGTGCGGAGTGTTTCTGGTACGTTCCGAATAAGCACCAGGGATCCTGGTCCCTATGAAGTTCATGACAAACTAATAATACACACAAAGCAACTTCATAGGTGCACATAAAAATGCATAATTTAACAATCAACATGTGGGGGCAAACCAGTCCCCTTTCAGTTCCATGTGACTGTGAGTGCAGTCAAATGGAAAACACATGTTTATTCAACAACAAATTTATAAGACACAAATTAAACCATCTATAAAAGAGCAGCAAATGACATTCATGAAAACACAGAAAAAGAATGTTTTGTGCCAAAAATCACTGCTCACTAAGGAGGCACAATCAACTGATGGTTGGACTTATGAAGTTACGAGTCTCATTCCTGTGGACTGTTGATACAATGATCCAATTACTTTTCCCATGCAGGTATTGAGGTGATTTATATTCATTGTATCAACTAACTGTCACTGTTTAGAATCATTATATTTGGAGTGTTGCATGATAATATTACCTGTTTAATTCATTTTTAAAGTGTGTTCTTTTTGAACCTGTGACCCCACTCACCTCTCCTGAGGCTTAGCTTTGACCACTCTTCCACACTAAACTCCCAGAGTTTCCCTGTTCACTATAACTAGGGTGGCCTCCTAAACTCCATCAGGCCAGAGTCTAGAAATCCAATTTGAACACATTGGTGTTACAGCAAGAGGAAAAGGTTTTGAGTACCTTAGTGTTGTCCACTGGACGAGTATCTTAGTTCTACTTTCACACAACACTGTGCATTGAAGCAACTAGTAATAGACCATTCATCTACTCTTGTTTAAAGAAGTATGGAAACAGTCAACAGGTCCTCTCTTAGTGTGTTGAAACTTGATAATGTAAAGAAATTGTGTGTGGACAGAGGACTGCCATCCTTTGGAAACAGGTCTGATGTTACACAGAGAATTTCTGATCATGGTGGTGCAGTAGCTGCAGTAACAGCCCTATTGTAATTGCCACTGTTGAGAGGAAGGAGGATGAATCCACTGTTTCCTTGACAAATTCTGAGGCTGATGTCATGTTGGAACCCAAAAAGGAGACGTTCAAGCTCATGCAAAAAGAGCTTGAGTTTAATATGGCCAAGCTAGAATATAATTGGATTGAAAAGCAGAAAGCTTGGAGTCACCAGTTGGAACAAGCAAGGCTGCAGGGATCACATGGCTCCTGCAGAAGTTTTGGAAATGCTTCTGGATCCTATCCTCATCCTAGATTTCCAAAGGATCTGCTCACTGTATTTGACGATAAGAATGACATCAATGATTGCCTAACAACCTATGAGTATGCTTGGGAGGTGCAAGAGGTGGGCAAGTCTGATAACATTTCATGGTTATTCAGCAGGCTACCCCATGCTGGCTGTAGTGCCATTATGGAAATGTCCGTGGCTGATAGAAAACACTTTGCTAAACTGAAGCAGGTTCTCCTCTTAAAGTTTGGGAAAACTCCTGCCAATACTTAAAGAGGTTTGGAGATTACAAAAAGAAAGAAAATAATACCTGGATGTTTTATGTAACTGATTCCATGAACTTAAAAACAGAACACAATCATGGCATACTCTGTTAAACCTGAACCTGAAGAAACTCTTGATTCCTATGGGACTCCTAAAATGCCAGATTTGCTTGCAGAAGAGGAGGTCCCTAAGGTAGAGATTAGCCAAACCAATAGAAACATCCATCATTAAAAGGCCTATGGAGAAATGCCTTCTTCCAATTTGAGAATGCGCCACCTGTGAAGCTAAGACTCCAACAGGACGATGTGTTGCCAGAGTGTAAGCCCACAGAACCCACACAAGGAGACCATGAGAGGTTGGTGGTTCCTCGGGATATGTGGCCCTCCCACCTGCAGTTGGTGCATGAAGATCCCCTTGCATTTCATATTGACATCAGGGTAACTCAAGTGTGGTCACACATGCAATCTTGCTGGTACATGATGGGGGTCCCAGAAGAAACCCACAGTGATTGAGCCCTCTAGCAGTCATTGGTCCAGTCCTGTGGTTCTGGTACAAAAAGCAGGCTCCTCTAGTTTCAGATTCTGCATGGACTCTAGAGCTCGGGATGCTGTCACTAAGACAAATGTTCACCCTTTATGATATGATATGATATGGCATTTATAACGCGCCTATACACAAGTGTTTCAAGGCGCGACGAGGCAGGGGGGGGGACAAGGGGAGACAGACAACGATCCTACTAGGCCAGGTGTCATTCAGATCGTGCAAGTACAAGGGTAGAGGCGAAGGGAAAAGTGCAAGGGGGAAGGGAGACGGGAAAGTGCAGTACAGGGTTAGTAGAACAACAAGATAACTACTAAGGGCCAGCTGGTGGCAAGTGGAAGGTAAGTCCAGACAAGTGCTGGGAATGGGGGGTTATAGGGATACAGAGACAGTCCCGCAGTGCAGGGGTTGCCAGGGAGGCAGTGCAGGGGAGAGTGGCTGGGCCAAGGACCGAGATCAGTGAGTGGCCGAGTTGCAGATTCAGTGTAGTTTCAGTAATTTTAGCAGGGGAGAGGGGGAGAGAAAGCAGAGGCAAAGAGGAAGGTTTTGAGGTGCTTCCGGAACCGGAGATGTTTCTCCTCAAGTTTCAGGGAGGCCGGAAGGCTGTTCCAGAAGGAGGCCCCTGCTGAGGAGAGAGATCTGCCCCCAACTTGTTGCTTGGAGAAGCAGCTGACCCTGAGGGAGTTGGAGGCGGATGAGAGAAGAGCTCGAGAAGGAAGATATTTAGGAAGAGAGAGTTGAAGGTATTTTGGCCCTAGGCCCCAGAAGGCCTTGTGGACAATGTAGAGGGTTTTGAACTTAATCCTCACAGCCACTGGGAGCCAGTGTAGCGATTGCAGTCCTGGAGAGATACAGTCCCTGGGCTTGAGGCCAAGGACAAGTCTCGCAGTCCTGTTCTGGATGAGTTGCAAAGGGCGGAGAGTAGAGGCAGGCAGACTTAGATAGAGGCTGTTACAGTAGTCCAGCTTTGAGAGAACCAGGGCTCTAGAGACAGTGAGCTTATGGGGGAAGGAGAGGAAAGGAAGGATACCTCTAAGGAGGTGTAGCTGGTAGTGAGACTTCTTAGAGACATCAGAAATGTGAGGAGAGAAAGAGAGTGTGGAGTCGCAGATGACCCCGAGGTTTTTTGCCTTGCAGGTAGGAGCAGGAAGAGGGCCAAGAGAGGCCATCCAGAGAGCTTCAGGGAAGGAGGGAGTGGGTGTGCCGATGAGTAGGATCTGAGTCTTACTGGCATCCAGGCAGAGGTCATTTGTGGCACACCATTCCTGGATAGCAGAAAGACAGTCAGAGATAAGGGAAGGAGAAGAGGAGGCAGAGGGTAGCCTGAAAATGAGCTGGGTATCATCCGCATAGCACTGAAAGTTGGGGCAGAGAGCAGCGATGCGGTGGGAAAGAAGTGCCAGATACTGATTGAACAGCCAGGGAGAGAGGTTAGATCCCTGGGGGACACCACAGGTAGAGAAAAAGATGTCAGAGAGAAAGGACCCCAGTTGGACCTGGGAGGGTCGATCAGAGAGGAAAGAGGTCAGCCAAGCCAGAGCCTGACCAGTGATACCCAGGTTATCACAGAGACGGTTGAGCAGGATGGTATGGTTGACAGTATCAAAGGCAGAAGAGAGATCAAGCAAAATGAGAACACATGGAGTGTTAGAGTCAAGGTTCAAGAGCAGGTCCTCACGGATGTTCAGGAGGGCAGTTTCCATGCTTCTGGCAGCTCTGAAGCCCGACTGATGGTCATGAAGACTACAAAACAGATTTGGCGTAGAGAATTAAGCTGGGAGATGGCCAGTTTCTCCAGGAGCTTGCCCATGAAGGGAGTGATAGAGATTGGGCGATAGTTAGCCGGGCACGAGGGGTCGGAAGAGGGTTTCTTAAGAAGGGGGTGCACAAGGGAGTGCACCCCCAAGAACTGATGAGTTGGTAGACAAGCTGGGTGCTTCCATGTACTTCAGCACCTTTGAGCTCACTGCAGGGTATTGGCATATATCCCTGACAGAGAATGCAAAGTAGAAGCATTTCTTGTTCCTGTCGTTGTAAAGATATCCTGAAGTCTTTCCAAGGGATTTACAAGTACGTATATGACTTGTCCTGGCTTCTAGAAGGGCTTTTTCAACAGACATTTGAAAACCAATGGAATGAAATAATAAATCAGAGTTCTTCACAGACTTTATAATAGAGGAGATTTTGCACCGGTAATTACAGTGAATACTCACCGCCCTTACTCCGATTTTCCTAAAGGACTTTGTAGGTTGAATGGGTGTTGCTGTAGGTAGATTTTCCCGTTGTTGGATCCAGTAGAATATGCCCAGGAGAGTCGGGTACAAGTAATGCTCTGGTGGGGTAAGAAGCTGAGTTTAAGCCTTTCCACTGTTGAAATGCAACAGGCACCAATGCAGGACTCCTCGGGACTCTCTATCAGACGGGGATGGCCAGTTGTAAGTGACAGTCACTGCTTACAGGTGACAGCAGGCTTCTCAGTATTTGCAAACGAAGGAAGCCTTCCAGAAAAAAAAACAATTGATTGGTCCTTTAAAACAGGGAGGTTAAAACAGACATCATCCGACGCTCTCATTGCATTTCAGAAAAAACATTACTTTTATAGTAAAAACTCATCATCAATGACGTCTATGTGGCAAACTACAAAAACCTACTTGAGGATGTGATAGGCTCTCAGGGAACATCGAAGTTTACATTCCATACTAACGGGGGTAGTGATTGGGTCTCTAACATCAGGTGGACAACTAAGTCCTCCTCTAATACAAGTCATCTTCATCGTCATAAAATACACAACGATTCATTGGTTACTCAAACTATATGGCGCTCTTAATAGGTGGCCCTCTACAATTGGTTTGCACGCTTGTACCCTTCTGGAATATTGTACTGCACTTTCCCCCCCACCTCCTCCCCCTGCACTTTCTCCTTTTCCCCTTACCTCTGCACTTGCGCGATCTGAATGACACCTGGCCTAGTAGGATCGTTTGTCTGTCTTCCCCTTGTTTCCCCCCCTCCCTGCCTCGTCGCGCCTTGAAACACTTGTGTATAGGCGCGTTACAAATACCATATCATATCATATCATAATATTCCACACGCTAGCAGCACACCGGCTACCACTCCAGGTGCATGGAGGGTCGGCGTGGTCATGCCTCCCCGCCCAATTAGCCCAATATCTATCATCACTCTTGCTGTTTGCCATTCAATTAAGGCTTTGAACTTGGCCTTGCAGAAGCTCGCTGTGCCTGAAAATAATAGGGAGTATTGGATAGTCTTATTTCTTGGTTTCCGTGTAGCGTGACCCAATGTCTATTTTCATCAGACCATGTGACTGGAGACCACGTTTCCGAGCTCTTTGCTGCATAATACTATTAAATGATGAACTCTTGACACCTTGAGTGTTTTTCCATTTCACCTCAAACAGAACTTTGTTTCTTTCTCACGTTCATGTAACTACTTGAGGGACAACCAGGCTCACAGTGGCCTCAATTCTTGGTGCTGGGTTAGCCAAGCCTTTCTTAAATTTCTCCTTCACCATTAGCTGTTTCCAACTGCGCCACACTAAAATCCTTTCCAATCACTGGGTTTTAAGCCTTGCTAAAGTGCATTGTGGAACATACAGGCTCTATACATTCCTATATGTATACATTGATGAATCGCTGCAAACTATTCACTATGTAGCCAGACTTAAGATCTCTTTGTCTACTTGCATTACTGCATCTGTACAAGTGTAAACTGATTTTGCATTTTCTTCAGCGTTTCTTTGCATGTGCATCATCCCGAGCCTAAAATGTTGCTCATCTTTGATACCTCCTCTTCAGATCTTATTGAATGTTTGTTCTTTTGTCTTTCATATCTTTTAAGGGTGTGTCAGTCCTGCTTCGCATGACATCACCAGTCTTCTTTGCCATTCATTTTCACACTTCTTCCAGAAGAACGTCATTCCTTCATGCATGCATATAGGGGTTTCTCAATGGATACCCTGTTTCAAGGATTATTTGTGGTATAGGCATTCTCACTGGTACTGCATGTGTCGCAATTTCCAGTTCCCAAGATATAGGCATCATGGGGGCAGAGCTTCTGGTGGGCATACTTGACTCCTCCTCTACACTCCTCCTCCAACCACTCTCTCTTCACTCTTCACATCTAGACATCCTCACCTGAAGAAGTGCTTCTTTGGAACCCATATCTTTATGACTCCTTTCAGGCATCCTGCTGATTTTACATGCTCATCAACACTCCAGGTCATAGGTATACACTGTCCATTGGGACTGCAGTAGATCCATCACCTCACATACTTCTTGTTCTTCTTCGGGTACAGGAACTTTGTTCCCTCAGGTGCATGGATGCTGGCCTTTATGTAGTCTCAGATTTTTTCATCTGTCAGCTCTTTGGCTTCTTAATCCAGATTCAACATCAATCACAATCTTCATCCCCAATGCTTTCTCTGCAGTTTTCTTGAATTGTGTGATTATTATCCTGATCACACAGAATCCAAACATGATCATCAACAACAAGGCTCTAAGGAGCTTCAAAATGTTCACCATCCACTGTAGAACCCACGAGAAGATTGACCCAAACCAACTTATCATCACCAATGTCTTCCACTTCATCTTCCATCTTGACGTGTAGGTTTGTCAGCATCGTTATGGCCTCCATTAAGGTGCCATTCTCGTAGTCATGAGAAGGTATGAATGTGCAACATGATTCTCTGTTTTTGCCACAAACAGCACCATCCATAGCTGTAATCATATCCAGGACATATCTATTCTGGAGAATTACTATTGAACATAGTCCTCCACAATTTCTGGGCAGCTTTATGTAAGCTCAGTATCCACAGGCCCAGTAGTGATCCATTATCACCACTCTCCCAGCTTTCATTCCTGGTACACCAAAGATTCATTTGCACTGTTGATTCTCTCCAACTTTTCTTGTGCCACTGTTTCTGATGCATAGTTCTGCACTAGCCAAAGGTACTTTCTGCAAAGCGCCTCCTTTGACTTTGACCCACATCAGAAGCTTTTCAAGCCTCGTCCCTAGAGGATTGCATCCTTTTCCCATTTGTTTAATAACTGGCTTATGATGACCATTTACTGCCACAGCTCTGCATATGGCTACACCTTCTTCCCATCCATCTGGAGAAAGCATGGTTGCCCAGATCTGCATCTGGCCTCTGTCCTTGTAGCTTCACATTTCTTCATCAGTCTTCCCTTGAAAAATTGAGTCTTCTGTTTACTTCCCATCTAATTCCTGCTCCCTTCATACCAGGCTGTTCATATCTTATCACATGATTTTTGGTGTGTACTCTCGCTCTTGTCTTCAAATCTTGGACATAATCATCTTTATCTGGAGATGTTCAATCTGTCACCCATACCAAGGATGCCGTTCGACCCTGGAACTGACCTCTTGTATGGCAAAGTGCAAGATGTGTAAGGCAATGAGCAATTTGAACATATATTTCAATAGCTATGAATATTGTAGGCTTACCCATAGCATAAGGCAGGAGTGCACATCCATAGCAATCCTCCTCAGAGTCACTTTTTTCCCACCTCTTTCCTGTGCTGATACCACATGTTGTTCCCCAAATTTGCTGTACTGTCTAAATAATTATTTAATTCATAATCATTCTCCCTTGCAATTCTCTTAAGTCGTCATCTTGCAAAATGAGCTCATATAAGCAAATC
The DNA here is from genome assembly GCF_040938575.1 of Ambystoma mexicanum. NCBI lineage: Eukaryota > Metazoa > Chordata > Amphibia > Caudata > Ambystomatidae > Ambystoma > Ambystoma mexicanum. Next base: position 1,106,659,212 of record NC_090924.1, on the reverse strand, counting down.
ATGATACATATCTGTATACATTTGTTCTACTGGAGGGATCATAGGGCCACTCATTAGTGAAATAGGAGACTTCACATGACCTACTGATGTCGGGACAATCACATAAGGCCTCAGCCTTCTGACAATGTTCTGTATAAGTCACAGAAGTGGGAAGGATAAGTGGAACACCTTCCGTTTTAGGACCAGAAAAATACACAGTTTGGATTAGCAGAATCAGAAAAACATTGATGAATGCTGCATGCATAGATTATGCACCAATACATTAGACTCCATCATCGTTGTCTCTCCATACGTCATTGACCTTGCTCACTTTCTGGAACTGCTATATGCTCATTGGACCACATGATTGCCTGTAATTACTTTTAAGGAAGGAAAATGTATAGGATCTCGCATAAACACAAACATACTGGTGGCTCACCAAGCAAGATGAGGATTAATTTGGAGCAAATAATAAAAGATCATAGCAAGCAGTTTGTGGGCATCATTGTTAGATAGAACCATTTGTGCACTCGAAAAGATGTTCTGGTAACAGTCTGATTTGCTCTATAACTGCTGCCAATAAATGCCCAATCGATAGGCCATTTTTAGGATCTTGGATAAAACCACGTATATCAGTGCTCCTCCCAACAAGAGCAGGGTAAACTCTGAGTATAAATATGAAGACAGCAAGAAGTAGCGTGTTTACATCAGCATTGGTTAACACCATGGGCACCATCAAAGAGAAATTCGGTGATAAAACAGTCAGGGAACTGCTCCCTCTTCCAGTCATCGAACAGATTGTCCAATCTGGCATTTTTGTTTAGTTTATACTTCATAGTCCAATGTCAGCAAAATCCTATGGCTCTAGAACAATATCTTATTAACTCCTTGCTATAGCAGGCTTCAAAGAGTGTCTCAAGGGAGCCACAGTCCAAATGTACACTTACCTGTCTACTGGACAGTCTCTGCTTGCTTCTTCCTTGTCATCAATCTAGTCTGCACATGCTGAACTTCTTCTTGGCTTGCTTCCGAATGTGTTGGGGGTATGTTGGCGTCTCCAGTGTAGACTTTCACATCTCCTTGGTGTATCCAAGCTCATCTCTTTAGGACTTTGACTACCAATGGAGTAATATCCTCCACAATGAAAGGGTCGCTGAATCCAGCAAATCATTTTAGTAAACATAGTTCTTGATCTCTGGTTTCTGTATGGTCTTCATCTGTGTTCGGGGACCGACTCCCTGTCTGCTTGACTCAATCTGAAATCATAGAGATACTAGCCATCATACATGTTAAGTGCGCATTTGGCTCATCTCCTAACAATTCAGCAGTTGTCTGGGCATCACTTCTAGTCCTCAATGGAGGAGTCAGAGGCATTCTCATTCGGCTCCCTGTTACAAACTCGTGGGGTATGAGGTGGTGGTCAGAGCTGGGCCGATTTATCAATGCATATAAGGCAAGGGGCAGGCAATGCAGCCACCCATTTTTCAATGTCAGTATTGATTTAGCTATTCTTTCTTTGAGCAGACTGTTGAGCCTTTCACATAACCCATTTGCTTGCAGGTCATAAGCAGAAGAAAACTTGTGTTTAATGCCAAGCAATGAGCTAATCTGTTCAAATACCTCATTCGCAAAATGGGGGCCGTTATATGATCTCAACACCTCACATACTCCCCATCTAGGAAATACTTCTCAGACTAAAAACTTTGCAGCAAAAGTGGCATCAGGGTTTGTGCATGGACCAGCTTCAATCCACCTTGAGAAGGGGCACACTACCACTTTCATATACCTCTATCCATTACAGACCTAAAGCATATCCACATAATCGATATGTAAATCCTGAAAAGCACCATTTGGTCGAGGAATTACTCCTATAACTGTTCACAGCCTGTGCCCAGCAGTAAACCTTTGACATACGATGCAATTTACTACATAGAAAGCAACATGTTCTACCAGATTTGTTGTGAAGCAGTCCTCCACAAAGGTGGCTGCGAAGCTCGCCGTAGTGACATGTGCAGGGTTGTGTAACTGTTCTAACGCCATCCTCAATAAGGCTCCAGCCATCAACGATTTACCAATGCTGTCTTGTTGCCACAATGCTTCGGAAGGGGATAAAGAATACCCCATTCGCGTCCACAGTTCTTTCTCTTCCTGTGGAACTCCAACTTGAATTTCAATTAGCTGTGTTTATGATAACTGATTAAAGCTTTCATTCACAACTATCATCACAACTATTTTTTCTTTCACATCAGGAACATCAAAACTCATTATATCAGGTGAATATGCAACCCTTTTTGCCTCTTCGTCTCATAGCATGTGCTGCACAATTAACTATGGCGATGGCTACTGGGAGTTGTGCTTTAATAATCCTATCCAATAATGTGCATTAATAATGATAATCCGCTCAGAGGTAGCCCCTCCTTTTCCAACATGGTAATCTTGCATGCACCGTTGACATTAGATAGGTGGAGTCACTGTACATTATTACTTCCTGGTGTGCGTGTTTCTCAAGCACAACAATAAGCGCTACCAATTCTGTACCCTGTGCTGAGAAATGAGACAGTAGTCTCGCACTATCTACCACTTCAAATTCCCCATTTGCTCTGTGTTTTACCACAGCAGAGACTGAATGCCTTTTCTCCATTAGTTTGATTGATCTTTGAAGAACCATCAATAAAGAGAACCTCCCCAGCTGCTAAAGCATTTTCCGTTACTTTCGGGATCTTGTCATAGAATTCCTCATAGTTTGAGCAATCATGCACTTGCTCATCCTCTGCCAGTGGTTCGGCTACAAACGTGGCAGGGTTCACCATTTTACATCTGACTATTTTGATCGCTGGATTTGATATGACCACCTCATAAGCGGAAGCTCTTTGAGATGTCAGTGTACCCTTATGTTTCTCCAAAACAGCTAATAGAGCATGCTCAACAAATAAAGTAATGGAACACCGCATCACTATGCTTGCAGATTTCTCTATAGCGAACGCGGCCGCTGCCAGCGATTGTTCACAAGGGAAGTGACACCTCATTACTGGGTCCAAAATCCCACTGTAATATGAAAAGGCTCTGTGGCCCAATGTAGTTCTCTGTGTAAACACTGCTGTCATGACTGTTTTATTTGTGTGCGAAAATAAAAATAACTCCTCAGAATAATTGAGAATTCCTAAAACTGTAGTTGTGCAAATTGCCTTTTTTAGTTCCTCAAAACCATCCTCCATCTCCTCAGTCCATTCAATTTTTTCCTGACTCACCTGTGCTTTCTTCAGGGCCTGCAACAATGGTCTCGTGTATGAACTATAATCAAATACCCATGCTCTAACATAATTGCATAATCCTTAAAACTGTTGCATCTGCTTTATTGTGTGTGGTTTTGATGTTTTCAAGATCGCCTCAGCTCTTATTTCAGGTGTGACTTTCTTTCCTTAATGTGAGATTAACTGTCCTATGTACAACACCTCTTACTGGCAATACTGCAGTTTCTCTTTGTCCACCTTCTATCCTTTGTCTTCTAGAATAATCATTGGCTGAATCGAATCTCGTCTGCACTCTTCGTCTGTTGTGCTGCTGACCAAAATATCATCTACGTATTGCAGCATGACACATGGCAAATCAATATTGCTTAGGTCCATCTGTAAGGTCCCTATTGAAAATTGAATGTGACCTCAGTACCCCTGAGGCAAATGTGTGCTTTTCAGATTAGTCTGACAAAAGGTAAATTAAGTAAACTCTTGGGAATCTGTATGCAACGTGAAATATCGTGCCTCAACAGGGATACTACATATTATCGTCGCCAGATTCAGAACTAGAGAAAACTCTGCCTCTACAATCTGGTTAATTGGCCTCATATCTTGAATTAAACACCACAACCAACCCTTAGATGTCTTAATCGGATACACTGCGGTATTACATGGTGACTCTGACGTTACTAAAATGCCTTGATCCATCATGGCTTATATAGTCTTAAAAATACTTGTGTCTGCCTCTCGAGACATGGGATACAGTCTTGCTCGAGGTAAAATTGCTCCTGGTTTCAGCTTAATCTTAACTTCTCCCACTCCTTTTAACAGGCCAACGTCATAGGGGCCTGTAGTCCATAACAACATTGGTATTTTCTCCATATCTTTATCAAAAAATGTGGGACGCTGCCATACTATTATCATTTTGTGTGGGACCTCCAGTCTTTCTGTCCTGATCCAATATGTAATGCTCATTACGAACACTACTTCGGCATCTGATGGGTCATCTCTAAACATATCCTTATCAGTGACATCAGTCAATCTACATCCTTCCCCAATAGCAATTACTGTTCTCCATGGCCTGCCTTATGCCAACCTTCAAGCTTCAGTTATTCTCATAATCCTGCCCACTAAACCAGGTAGCCATGTTAACAAATGCGTACCCCATAGTGAAAAACTTTGGGCCCTAATGCTATTCCCCACACAGCTATTTTCCATGCAAATGGCATAATACATTTGCTCGCATTTAAATAATGCATTCCTGGCGTTGAACACACTATGCCTTCATCAGTAAAAGAAATCATCATATTTAATTTTGTCATTGAATCTCAGCCCAGTATATTAACTGGTGTCTGTCTTGAATACAACAATGGGATAGACATTGAATTCTCCTATAGAGACTCGCAATTTATCAGTAAAAGGAATTCTACTTGTAGCTCCAGAGAAACCTTGAGCATTCATGGCATTTCCCGATAAAGAACATTTTCCCTCTTGTATACATGAACGAGTTGCCCCTGTGTCCACTGAAAAAGAAAAGGATTTGCCTTCTATGGTAACGTCAACCCTTGGTACCTCTTGAGGATTTGGCGTCACTGGTATTACTGAACACATCAAGTCACCCTGTGAGCTGTCCTATTTTCGGTACATACTGATTCCCGTACCTGTAAAAGGACTCCCTCCTGCGACAGTGACACCCCCTACTCTAGTAGTCAGTAACTGTCCTGTATTCATGCTCTGTTGTATCTGCCTGGGTGCGTGCTGTGACTGCCCTTGTGGCGGATTCAATGGTGCTTGCTGTAGTTGTAAAGCCTGTTGCGTTTACAGTGCTTGTGTTTGATACACTGTCTGATCTTGGGTGAACTCGTCCCTACTTTGTAGGCTAGATGCTGGAGGATAAGCTGTCCCCCCTCTTGAGAATTGCCCATTTTGCACATACCCTTGGCTTCCACATGTTCACACCATATGTCCTGTCATTCCACATGTCCAACACACAGGGAACCTCCTAACCTGCCCTTCCCGCATGCCTTCATTACCACCTTGGTTGTTCTGAAAGCTGCTTGGTTATTCTGAAAGTTTCCCTGATTACTTTGAAAGCGTCATCTTCAACGGAAGCCTCCTCTGCCTCTCAACATAAATCTGTTCTCTCCTTGATCTGACTGCTGTTGGTTATGCACCTGTGGCATACCTGCTGTCTGCTGAGATCCTAGCCCCTCCCCACTGGTCAACATCGCCCCTTCTATAGTATATTTCATAGTTTCTTCTGTACTAGTTTAGCTTCCTCGAGCTTCCGAGCATCCTCTCTCTTTTGATTTTTCCCTTGCAACAATCGTCAATGGTGCGCAATGGTCAGCTGTATTTCTGCCCATGGCTTTGCCTCCATACCCACCCGCTCCTTGAGCTGTCTCTGTACCTGTTCTAGCAGCCCCTGACACAAAATATGATAAAATACAGGTATCAATTTTCCCCATAGCTCTCGAGTTTTCTAAGACCACTGCTCTTGAAAATTCTGAATGTAAGCAAGTGGATCTTCACCCTCCTGCATCTTATGTGCCATTATTTCGGCCATATCTGACGTATTAGGATACTGTACTCTAAGCACTTTCCAGACTGCTGCTTGTTCTGGATGGTACAGCCACCCCACCCTCTAGGCCTAGGAATTTCTTGGGATCAGCAAGAGACACTCTGGAGCAAGCAGGACACTCAGGCAGGTTGCAGGAAGTCATCAGGTTTTATTTCCAACAGGCGATATAGAAGACACAACTCCTTGTAAACATGACTCTCCATGACGTCAACCCTGCATCTGTAACTAATTAAACATAGTGTGTGCTGTACTTGACCTTAAAATTAATTTGCTACTGATGTCCACTCTGAGATAATTTCAGCACCAGGATCATTGTTTCCTGTCCCAGAGGCCCAAATATGGGCATCAGCTGTGCTCTCCCTGCTAATTAAACCAGCGGAATGCAAGACCCACTATCTTCCCCTGACTGCTACTCCACTCCTTCAATTTGTCACTGTCAGTATTAGAGATAAGAGTCCAGACATCATGGCCTTGGCTACTGAAATCTCATTGAATTATCATGAGGTAATTATTTCTTTGTTTCAGCATGGTTCTACAGAAATATATATATATATATTCAGTAAAAAAAACTTTGTTAAAGGGACATTATGGTTAAATTACGGTACTAAAAACCTTTGAAATTCGCCAGTTATGGTAAACTAAGCAACCATAACTCGCGCCACCACTGTGCACTGCTAAGACTAACACCCACAACATCATCTCTTACTCCCCCACCCTCCCCAAACACTTTTACACACCAACACACTCTACTAAATAGTATGTTTTCCATCAAGCTTCACCGCGCTGTCTGCGGACGTCCGCGAATCCAAGATGGCGGGCGTTCCCGAAAATCTGATGCGCTTCACGCTCTTCATCGTCCAATCAGTGAACACGTTGCATGTCCATGGACATGATGCAAGCCGGTTGGCCAATCAGGACACTGTCCGCGTAGCGAAAAGGGAAGTGTGTCCACGGACCGAACATAGGTATCACACATTTTTTTTGGTCATTTTAAAAAAAACTACTGGATGTATTTTCACCAAATTTGCAAAAGCACGCTTTCGGGACCAAGCTGCTGAAAATCCATCCAGCGGTTTGGCCTGTAGGCGTGAGCGAAATTGATGACCCTACTTTTGGTCATATTTTGACACTTAGTCTGATTCGAATCTAGTTTTTTAGTAAAATAAACTTAGCATGTACGGTAATATTATCCTCATATATGTGGTTGCTGTACATAATATCGCCAGGAAAAGGTCTTCTATCATTCACAGCATTCTAACCGCATAAACATGGACTGTCCTTTAAGAGCGCTTCTCTGTAAATCACTACAATTCTGATTTCTACAACATTTAGAGTCATTGATCACCCCAACAAGTTATCTATGTTTGGTTTGGGGGGAGTTGGTCTACCTCCACTACATTCAGTTTGAGGGGAGGGGATAGTCATTACTTTACACACTCTACAATTATTAAAGGGCACTCCATCATGCGCTGTGTTTTGTGCTGTGACACTTGCATATCCTGCTCTCGTCCAAATGTCCTCAGCCCTTTCCCCAAGGATAGCGTGTTTCCTCCAGTCATTTTTTCCAATTCATGAATCCATTTCCCAGCACCTGAAGTTAAACTCGGGGACTTACACCTTACATCATCCTTATCCATCTGAGGCCACGGGATATATTGTGGTCTGGTTCCACCTTTTTCTATCAAGGTAAATTGCAAAATCTCAAAATCTCAATCATCTCCCATTGTCTGCCTGTTCATAGCAGGGACAATGGTTCCTGATGAATTTCTTCCTGATAATGACCTTAGTCTGTTCACATATGGTGGTGCTTCCCTCCTCTCACTAAGAGGTCATCTTTTAGGTCTCTCTGGCCATGCAATAGGCTCTGGCGTCCTTTCTTTTGGCAGGTCCAAATCTGACCATCTCACTTCCTTGTCTGTCTGAGAGCATCCCTCGGGACCGCAAACACTAGCTCCCTCCTCCTCACAGAAGTTTTTTTCACATGTACGCAGCGTGCAAATGCGTAGTCATGTGTTGCAAAACTGCTTTTGACAGTGATCCCCGTTGTGGCCATGGCATGAACATCTTATCCGCCGTACACTTAACCCATTCTGCACTATATTGCTTAAGCTTGGGTGCGTGTTTCAGCATCTGTTTACACAGGTGCATGAGCGGAGTAATATCCTCCAACCTGACAAGTTGCAATCAACTGTCAATAATTACTGTTATTTTACACAGAAAATACTTTTCAGAAAAACAATACAATATGAGCATGCACCAATCATCGCCGCTCCAAACCTCTATGTCCCATTTTACTTCAATCCACCTATTCAGTCGACACCATTAACAACTAAATAAATAAATAATCTATTCTTAGCCTTTTACCATAATCTATTATTTGTCGCTCTTTGACATTTCATCATTTCCTCAACACATATAACATACACAATACTCACACAGACAAACTGGCCGTCCCCACATATATCTCTGATAATGCTCCTTGTGGCTACTCTCACCCCTAAAATGACTCCTGGTGGGGAGTGTGAACTGTTTCCTTTCACAGAACAATCTGTTTTAAGCCGTAAATATCCACTTGGATTTTGAACAACTTCTTCTAGACATCCCTGGATGTAGGATTCTGGGCTTATTTTATGGATCGCTCCTCGTCCATATATCTTTACTTGACGCTCTTCATCATTAACTCAAATACCCAAACAGCCCTCTGGTACTTTCTTCCCATTATCACTTTCCCCTTTTAATATACAATTATTTTTGCCACCTTTCGCAATCTACTCACCATTCGCTTTTCAGCTCCTGGCCCTCGGGATCGTCTCCTCCTCAACCGGTCACCTTAGCCTTTGGAACGCTCAGCTGCCTGTAGAAACTGGGAGGGGAATCTGTGAAAGAGGGAACTGTCTCGTTGTGTCTTGCAAGATCTTGTTTCGCCCGCTATCCACAAAAAGCCTCATGGTCCTACAGCTAAATGGCGGAGGACTTCTGATATTTCTGAGACCCTTTAAAGCTTACTGGGTCGAGGATCTTGAACCATCCTCTGCTACCACGTGAACCCATAGACCTAGGGCCCTTTAAGATGAGGTAGCAATACTTGGAGAAGGATGGGGAAGCAGAAGTTACTCAAACATCAATAATCAAAACCAACTCAGGAAGTTGGCAAAACTTTGTTCTGTTTTATTTGCAATTGTCTAAAACAGGGAGGTTAAAACAGACATCATCCGACGTTCGCTCAAGCTCTCAATGCATTTCAGACAAAACAATACTTTTATAGTAAAAACCCACCATCAATGACATCACACTACGTGGCAAACTACAAAAACCTACTTGAGGATGTGATAGGCTCTCAGGGAACATCTAAGTATACATTCCATACTAATAGGAGTAGTGATTGGGTCTCTAACATCAGGTGGACAACTAAGACCTCATCTAATACAAGTCATCTTCATCGTCATAAAATACCAACGATTCATTGGTTACACAAACTATAGGGCGCTCTTAATAGGTGGCCCGCTACAATTGGTTTGCACGCTTGTACCCTTCTGGAATATTCCACACATTAGCAGCACACAGGCTACCACTCTAGATGCATGGACGGTCGGCATGGTCATGCCTCCCCACCCAATTAGCCCAACAGCTATCATCACTCTTGCCATTTGCCATTCAATTAAGGCTTTGAAATTGGCCTTGCAGAAGTTCTCTGTGCCAGGGAATGAAAGGGAGTATGGCATGGTCTTATCTCTTGGTTTCGGTTCAGCTCGAACCAATGCTATTTTCATCAGACCATGTGACTGCACACCACGTTTTTGAGCTCTTTGCTGCATATAATACTATTAAATGATGAACTCTTGACGCCTTCAGTGTTTTTCTATTTGACCTCACACAGAAGTTTGTTTCTTTCTCACATTCATGTAACTACTTGATGGACAACCAGGCTCACAGTGGCCTCAATTCTTGGTGCTGGGATAGCCAAGCCTTTCTTGAATTTCTCCTTCACCATTAGTTTTTTTCCAACTGCGCCACAATAAAATCCTTTCCAATCACAGAGTGTTAAGCCTTGCTAAAAGGTATCATGGAACATCCAGGTTCTATACATTCCTATGTTTATACATTGGCGCATCGCCCCAAACTATTCACTACATAGCCAGACTTAAGATCACTTTGTCTACTTGCGTTACTGCATCTGTACAAGTGTAAACTGATTTTGCATTTTCTTCAGCGTTTCTTTGCATGAGCATCTTCATCTTGAGCCCGACATCTTTGACACCTCCTCTTCATATCTTATAGAATGTTTACGTTCTTTTGTCTTTCATATCTTTTCAGGGTGTGTCAGTCCTGCTTCGCATGACGTCACCAATCTTCATTCCCACTCATTTTCACACTTCTTCCAGGACTTCTTCCAGAAGAACGCTATTTCTTCGTGCATGCTTATAGGATTTTCATGGATACCTTGTTTCACAGATTCTTTGCGGTACAGGCATTCTCACTGTTACTGCACGTGTTGCAATTTCTGGTTCCCAACATATAGGCAACATGGGGGTGGAGCTTCTGATGGGGCTACTTGACTCCTCTTCTACATAATGTTGGGACACTGAAACTTGGCAGGAAGTTGAACTTCAGGACTAGCTGGAGAACCCCAAAGTTCTGGCTCAAAACACGGAATGGCAACGCTTCTAGCACTATAACTACGGTAGCCTCCTAAACTCTGTCCACCAGGCCAGAGTTTAGATATCCATCTTCACAGCAGTCAAGCATTGAAGTATCCAGTTCCCCAATCTGCTACACCAATTGGATGGCAACCAGAAAGGAAGTCACTTCAAGTCCACATATGCAGGGGATTTGAGCTGGAGCCTATGATTTTACCCTGATGCTAGTGAGAGTGAAACTGCTGCCTCTACACTCAACCACAGTGGAAATGAAAAGCTTTTTCGCACCCAACTGTTCCCTGAGGGAGAAAAGCGCTAACCCTGGTAACATCTCTCCAGCAGGAAATGTGAGAATTCAGCGACCCCAGACTGAGGGTGTAAGACCTCCCACTTGTGGCAACAAAACCCATATAATCCCATATTTGGCCATAGTAGTTGAGGGTAGTCAACCCTTCTAATCCAGCATAAAGGCCTCCCCATTCTAATTGCTGGTCAGCAGAAGGCCTTCCAGGTCAGAAACTGTAGGAAGGACCTGTGGCATTCATAAATGTGGACTAACCACCATCTGAACCAAATGCATACACCATACTCTATTAGACCACCAAAGAGCCACCTGTACTCTGTTCCCAATGATCTTCTGGATGGAACTTGGAGGAATCTGGGTAATGGTGTAAATTAACGTCTCTGGTCACTGAATGTTCAGGACCGCCATCCCCCAATCCCACTGTGATATGATATGATATGATATTGTATTTATATTGTGCCCATACACAAGTTTTTCAGAGCATGACAAGGCAAGGGAGGGGAACATGGGAGGACAAAAACAAAGATCTTACTAGGCCCAGTCACATTGAGAACGTGCAAGTGCAAGGGGCAGGGGAGGAATGGAAAGTGCTGAACATGTGATCAAACAATACAGGTAGTGCTGCCAACAGTTGGTAAGTGCACGAATAAGGCGCAGACAGCGGGTGTCAATAAAGGCTGGAGGGGGCTGTAGGATTGCAGATACAGACCCAAGTGCAAGGATTGTCAAGAGGCAGTGCGGGTATGCGCCCAGGTGCCCAGTGCCAAAGCATACAGAGATCAGCAGGGGAGAAGAAGAGCAAAGGCAGAAGCAAAGAGGAAGGTGTTGAGGTGCTTCCGGAACCGAAGATGGTTCTCCTCAAGTTTCAGAGAGGCAGGGAGGCTGTTTCAGAGGTAGACCCCATCCGAAGAAAGAGATCTACCCCCAACTCATTGTTTGGAAAAGCGCCTGACCCTGTGGGAGGTGGAGGAGCGCAGAGCTCAGGTAGGAAGGTGTTTACAAAGGGGGAGTTGAAGGTACTGCAGACCCAGCCCTCCGAAGGCCTTGTAGACAATGCAAAGGGTCTTAAACTTAGTCCTTGCAGTCACTGGGAGCCAATGGAGAGATTTCAGGTCTGGAGAGATATGATCCCTGGGCTTGAGGCCAAGGACAAGTCTTGCAGTCCTGTTCTGGATGAGTTGCAGAGGGCGTAAAGTAGTTGCAGGCAGATTTAGAAAGAGGCTTTTGCAATAGTCCAGCCTAGAGAGAACCAGAGCTCTAGAGGCAGTGAGCTTCTGGGAGAAAGAGAGAAAAGGAAGAATGCCTCTGGGGAGGTGCAATTGGTAGATTGCCTTCTTAGCAACGTCAGAGATGTGAGGAGAAAAGGAAAGCGAGGAGTCGAAGATGACCCTGAGGTTCTTCGCCACACAGGTGGGAGCAGTCAGAGCGCTAAGGGAAGCCGGCCAGAGAGTGATGGGAAAGGAAGGTGCAGGCATGCCGATGAGGAGGATCGCTGTCTTACTGGCATTAAGGCAGAGGACACTGGTGGCACACCACTCCTGGATAGCAGACAGACAGTCCAAGATGAGAGAGGGAGATGAGGTGGCAGAGGGGAGTCTGAAATCGAGCTGGGTATCATTTGCATGGCACTGAAAGTTGGAGCAAAGAGCGGCAATGCAGTAGGTGAAGGTTGCCAAATATTTTTTGAAGTGCCAGGGAGAGAGGTTAGACCCCTTGGGAACACCACAGGTAGAGAGTGAGATAGAGGAAAGGGAAGACCTGAGTAGGACCTGGGCGGGGGCAGTTGGAAAGGATAGGAGGTCATCCAGGCAAGGGACTGATCAGTTATACCCAGGTTGTAATGGAGGTGGTTGAGCAGGATGGCATGGTTGACCTTGTCAAAGGCAGACGAGAGATCAAGTAGGATGAGGACAGATGGGATATTAGAATCAAGGTTAGAGAGCAGGTCTTCTCAGATGTTCATGAGCAGTTTCCATGCTTCTGGCAGCTCTGGAGCCAGACTGATGGTCATGGAGACAACCAACAGAATCAGTGTGACGATTAGGCTGGGAGATGGCCAGCTTTACCAGGAGTTTGCCCAGGAAGGGAGTGATAGGGATTGGGTGATAGTTAGCCAGAAAGTAGGGGTTGGCTGTGGGTTTGTTGAGAAGAGGGTGCACGAGAGAGTGCTTCAAAGGAGAGGTAAAGTGAGTCAGGGAAAGAGCAAGGCTGTCAATATGGTGCTTGATGGTTTTGGATGAACAGAGAAGACCCTGTTTTGATGAGACTTTCATAGATCATACTAGTCTGGAAATGTCATTGGGGGAGAAAAGAGGAAAGGGAGAGAAATAGAGCGGAGAGGCAGCTGCAAGAGGGCAGGAGGTAGTGGAGAGAAAAGAAGGAAGAAGAGGAGAGGGTGGACAGGATGTCCTGGGGTTTACAGATGAAATGAGAGGGCAGGGCTGTGCAGAGGGCCTGGGAGGGGACAGGAGAAGTAGAGACTGCAGCAGGGTTGGCCAGCTCATTGCAGACTTTAAAGAGTTCAGCCATTGTTGTTAGTTCACTGAATCTTGAAGAAAATAGAGGAAGAAGAGCATTGTTGGCAGAAGCATGCATTTCCATCTTGAATTGACCCAAGGTCCAGGTGGTTAGATTCAAGGTAGCCGTTGAGAGGTACCACTCTGCATTTTCTGGAAATGAGTAGCTCAGAGTGACCACCAGGGAATTCTTCACCCTTTGTATATGTACTTTGTTATAATGTGTAATGGCTCTTGAGTGGAATTCTACCTTGTAGAATTCCACTCTTGTTATGATGTCATGCTTGCATTTGTTTAATGTTCTACATTCCAAGAACAACGGTTATGAGTTTATGTGGAGAGCTGTAATGTAGGCTGAGCACTGCTGGGTTCAGGCTGGTTGCTATTAAAGGATCTTCACTTACCTGCAGTGTACACTTCCTTATTACACTGGCGACGAGGGCAACCAGCCTTCAACCCACGTAGCCTTTCGCCACCCAGCAGTTGCCTACATTCCCTTCCCTGAGGCCGGTCCGCTTCCCAAGTGCGGCTCAGGTCCGTTAAGGGAAGAGTTCTCAGGCTGACGCTGTCTGCGTCGAGTGAGCTCCTCTGAGGGAAGAGGAGTTTTTCCCTGCACGTCGGATTCAGCCTGGCCTTGCTCCCCAGCTGGGGTCCAGCGCGGTGTCTCCACCGCAACAGGAGCCCAAGTGAAGAGGGAGAAGGCCTTCCCATGCACGCAGACAACGGAAACCAGCGTACTTGGCCTGTGCTCCCCAGCCGGGGTCGAGCGCTGTGCTCCCACAGTAACAGGAGTGCAGGTGAGGAGGAGGAGGGCTGTCCCCGCGTGCCTGGCCTGCGCTCCCCAGACGGGGTTGAGCGCGGCCTCTCCGCAGTAACAAGAGTGCAGGTAAGGAGGAGGAGGGCTGTCCCCACGTACGTCTGTGACCGAAGTCTAGCGCGGGTCTCCCGTTGGGAACGGGGGTCCTGGAAAGGAAACGAAGACTAAGGGGAGGTGAGAGGGGGCAAGGAGCCGCAGCCCACATGCGTCGGCATCTGCAGCCGGCGTATTAGCAGCTGAGCTCTCCGACGGTAGCCAGCGCAGTGTCCCCCGTAGCTATGGGGAATGATCCAGGCGAAGAGGGAGAAACGAATGGGGGGAGAGCTGTGAACAGCCTCCCTGGTCGGTGAGAGATCCCGCTCATGGAAGAGCGTTGTCTACCCCACCCAGAAGAGGGAGGTGCGCGACGTATTAGCACGCATTAGGGGGCGTTCCCGCTGGATTCTGTTGGAAAATTAATCCTGTGTGAACACTTCAAGAGTTTTGTGACTGTGTTAATCTTCAGGATGCCAAGGATGTGCAGTGTGCTGTGAATAATGACAATTTAAGTTGTTTGCTTCTTGCCTTGCACATATGTGAAGTTATAGACTGACATTGCCAATACCCAAACTTTGCTCAATATGCAACACAACAATGCACGTCCGGCTCCTGCATTTCTGGCCAGTCCGGGTGAACCAGCAATTGTGTGGGACCTATGGGTCGACACCTTCAAAGTATATCTTAGGGCGGCAGGTGATGCTAAATTTACGGACAATGAAAAGGAAGCAGCTTTGCTCAACTGTTTGGGAACTGAAGGTCTTAGGCTGATCAGACATCTCCCCGGTCCCAATGTGCATGCTGCCCCAACTGCCCCCACAGAAGGGAACGATGGGGGTGATGCCCTACCAGGAGTGGTGCTAGTTTACGAAACAGCTTTAGGCAAGTTGGAGGCACGATTCGTCAAGAGGGCCATTGTGGTACTTGAGAGGTACCACTTCTTCTCGAGAACTCAAGGCTCTAGCGAGGGCATAGATGCTTATGTGACTGCCCTGCTTACTCTGATAGCGACGTGCAAGTTTACTGGTACCATTGATGAGTACATCCGTGATCAGGTGATGATGCGGACATGTGATGTGCGCGTTAGAGAAAGGCTATGGATAGAAAAAGATCCACCCCTGGAAAAGGTCATTGAGATAGCTTGTGCTATTGAGGAATCCAGGAAGAGCGTCAGAGAGATGTCCGATAAGGGAGAAGCGGTACATGCTGTGATTCCCCGCAAATCAGTTGATGCCAGAGCGAAAAACAAGGACAGTAGGCCAATACTCTCGTCAAGGGAACTGTGCAGGAGATGCGGTTGGCAGGGACATGTGGCAGGCGCAAAAGAATGTCCGGTTGCCAATGTGGAATGTAGGAGATGCAAAACCAAGGGTCATTATGCCCCCGCATGTGCAGAGGTGTTGTGTCCGCTAAGGAGTCAGTGAAGTTGGTGGACACCAATAATGATGAGGAAGGGGTGACAATTGTGGGGTACATGGGATGTTCCGACAAAGACAACGGTGGCACACCAGAAGGATCATTGTTGAGTGTCAGCAGTTGCAAGAAGAGAGCGTGGGCAACGCTCATGGTCAACGGAGTCCCAATGGAAATGATGGTGGACACGGGGTCACCATACACAATGATATCCCCTGAACTGTACGAGTCTAAATTTCACAAGAGGGTGTCTGATTTGTTGTGTTCTGACATAAACCCGTGTGCCTATGGGCGAGTACCCATCAAGGTTCTTGGGTACGAGTGGGCTGATATAGAGTTTGAAGGACGGGCGGCGAAAGGAAAATTATATGTAGCTCACAAATGTGACCCTGTTGTAGGGTGGGATGAGCAAGCTGCTCTAGAACTAGAAATAAGACCAGGGAAAGCAGACCCTGTGATGTGTGTGAGGGGAGATAGTGATGGAGCTAAGTTGCATGAGAGACTCACGGCAGAAGTGCTGGAAAACAGATTTCCCTCTGTTTTTACCAAAACGTTATGCAAATTGAAGGGTTTTGCGCACAAGATAATCCTCAAGAGAGGTTCTGTGCCGGTTGTCCATAAAGTCAGGAGGGTTCCAATCATGGCTTGTGATGCCTTGAAGGAAGAGCTTAATAAACTCAAAGAGTCTGGAGTCATAGAGGAAGTAGAGAGTTCGGAATGGTTGGCCCCGGTGGTCCTGGCACGTAAGAGTGATGGAGGCATGAGAATGTGTGTAGACCTTAAGGATCTTAATTCATGCATATGGGTTGACAGACATCCTCTGCCCAATATTAATGAAATGTTTTCCTTGGTGTGTGGTGCATCCTGTTTTTCGACGTTTGACCTGTCATCTGCATATCATCAGATAGATCTGCATGTTGACTCCCGCCCCCTTACATCCTTCGTTACTCCTTTTGGCGCATTCCGTTTTTGTAGAATGCCCTTTGGTTTGGCATCTGCTGCCGCTGTTTTTCAGAGGACAATGCAGAAACTCTTTGCAGGGATGCGCGGGGTGGAATGTTTCCAAGATGATATTCTGGTGTGGGGTGAGTCTCGATTTGAGCATGATCGTAGAGTTCTTGAGGTGATGAATGTCTTGAAGAATTGTGGTCTCACGGTCAAGCTTAGTAAATGCAAGGTGGGTGTCCCCAGCGTGACTTATTTGGGACACTCTCTGGTTGCCAGGGGTATTCACCCTAAGATTGAGTTGGTGAGGGCATTGAGCGATGCATCATCCCCAGATAATAAAGAGCAGTTGAGATCATTCATGGGACTTGCTGAATATTACAGCAGGTTTGTACCTTCTTATGCCGACAAGACAGTAGGTATGAGGTCACTACTGAGAAAGGGCGTACATTTTGTGTGGTCTGATCAGTGTCAAGCAGAATTTCTCAAGTTGAAAGAAGAAATTGAGCAAGCTCCATCCTTGAGTTCATTTTCCCCTGTCAGGAAAACGTTTCTAACTGTAGATGCGAGTGAGTATGACATACGTGCTGTACTGGAACAAAAGGTTGAGGGATAACTTCCCCATAGCCTTTGCGTCGAGAGTGCTCAGAGAAGCTGAGGGCAGGTACGCTGTCATAGAAAGAGAAGCTCTTGCAGTTGTGTGGGCTTCTAAATATTTTCTAACCTTTCTGTGGGGAATTGAGTACACCCTTCGTACTGACCACAAGCCGTTGGTTCATGTATTGACAACGAAGGGGTTGTCTCATGCGTCTACCAGGATCATGAGATGGATGGCTGATATGACAGAATTTAATTTCAGGGTTGAGTATGTCCCTGGTGTGAGAAATGCAGTAGCAGATTGCCTGTCGCGTTTTCCGAATTCTAGTAGTGCTGAAGAGTCTCCAGGTGTGGTGGGGGACGAATGTTCCTTGGTGGCTGGTGTAGTGCCCGCGGTATCGGAACCAGAATGGAGTGCAGAGTGTACTGATGATCCCGAGTTGGTTGAATTAAGAGCAGCACTTAGATGTGGTCTTGTTAGTACTGGTTTTTCCAAGCTTTATGGGCATGTATGGCAGGAATTGTCTGAAGGTCCATGGGGCGTGGCTAGAGGTCTGAGGTTAGTTCCCCCTTGTTCCCTTAGAGGGAAACTTGTTGAGTTAGCACACGAGGGGCATTTGGGCAGGTCTATGACCAAGAGGAGACTTAGAGAGGATTATTGGTGGCCCGGTATGGACACGGATGTGGAGGATGTGGTAAAGGATTGTGCAGCATGTTCCAACAGTGAAAAAAACGAGGTTCCTGTTCCCCAACCAGTCTATCCTGTTGAGGTTCCCCGTCAGGTCTGGTCCAAAGTAGCGCTTCACATAATGGGACCTATGGATTTGTTAGGAGGAGACTTGAGATTTATTGTGGTTATGGTGGACTATACGTCGAGATGGGTCGAGGCCACTGCCTTATCTATGGTTATTGCTGAGAAGATTGTGGTATTTCTTTCTGCAGTGTTTGACAGGGAGGGTGTGCCTGCTGGATTGGTGACCGACAATGGGTCTCAGTTTGTGTCAGATTGCATGCAAAAGTTTCTGGATGATCTGGGTATACGTCATCATAAGGTTGCTCTATATAATCCACAAGCCAACGGTCTAGTGGAACGTATGAATCGTTTTATCAAGGGGGCCATCCAGTTGGCTCTTGCCAATGGTCTTCCGTGGGGAAGGGTAGTGTCAGAATCTCTTAAATCTTACAGGCTGACTCCTTCTATTGTCACTGGTCATTCTCCTTTTGAGCTGATGCGGGGGAGGAAACCAGCCTCCAAATTGAGAGTGCCAGCCCTGGGTGGTGGTGTCCAGTCACAGGTGGATATGCAGGGAGTTTTGGATCGAGTTCGGAGTAAGCAAACATGTTTCTTGTGTGAGCAACTGGCCTGTAGGAAGCCCCTTTCTGTGAAGATGGGTGATTGGGTTCAGATCAAGAATCCTAGGTTCATAGCCAAGGGTCTCAGCAGGTACTTAAATCCACGTAAAGTGGCCAAGCGTGGTTGTGGTTATGTAAAACTTGATGACGGATCTACATGGAGTCTCAGGCGTGTGGTGGTGGTGGACAGAGACAAAGTAGTTTCTACAGGGAGTGAATCTAGTAGGCCTAGTGGCGGTTTAGGAGATGCTGGTGTAGGGTGTGATTCCCCCTTAGACGGTTCCATGGTCTGGGAAGACAGTGAGGAACGAGTTGACTTGCAGCCCATGGTTAGAGGGGCGGCTTTAGATCTCCGGGAAGTTGAGGAACATTCCATTCCTATTTCTGCGCATGATTCTGATATTAGAAATGTTCCGGTGGATGAACGTGAGGTGTCGGCTTCTGGGGTGGCCGACTCTGTTCTGACTCATGCTCATTCTGTCAGGGAGAGGAAGGTTCCTTCCAAATATAAAGATTATGTTTTGGGCCCTATTTTTCATTAGCACAGTTTAGTTTTTCCTTGCCTTTGGAGGGTTCTGTAGTTGGAGTTGGGTGCGAGTGTTTGGCTGGGTAGTGTGTGTCTGTGCGCGTGGTGGCCTGTGTGTGTGTGCATGTTGCGCGTGTGTATGTGGCTTCAAGGGGATTGTTTCTTTTGTTGAGTAAAGGGGGGAGAAGTGTTATAATGTGTAATGGCTCTTGAGTGGAATTCTACCTTGTAGAATTCCACTCTTGTTCTGATGTCATGCTTGCATTTGTTTAATGTTCTACATTCCAAGAACAACGGTTATGAGTTTATGTGGAGAGCTGTAATGTAGGCTGAGCACTGCTGGGCTCAGGCTGGTTGCTATTAAAGGATCGGACAAAAATAAGTTCCCAAGATAGGAACTTACGTCCCCTGCACACTATCTAGTATCTGGATGACCAGACCAACATTTATAGAAAGAGTAGTAGAGTAACTCTATGTAATAAAGTCTTAATAAAGGACGTGTTGGTATGAAAAAAATACAAATTCTTAAAAAAGGACAACATTCAATCGTTTAAGGTCACAAGAAACAATCTTCATTATTTATTCTTGGTGGTGCAGCTGTGGTAGGCCCAACGCGTTTCGAGTGAAACAGACACTCTTCATCAGGGGCAAAAACAATGATTCTAGGAAAAAATATGCACAATATTTAGTATAGAATAATGTATAAATCCAAGTAAAAACTTCTAACCAAATGTCTTTTCTGACTCGACAAAGCAAGTGGTCCCACGATATTGTACAGTAATTAAATCCCTAGAACATTTAACATGTATGAGATTTGCTGGATGCAGAAGAATAACTAACAACAAGTATATACTTATTCATATATTTTGGAAGAAAAACAGACATTAATTGTTTAGATAATAAATTACATAATATAGTGTTAATGTGGATCACAAAACAAATAAGTCACAAAAGTATGAAGGAAAAAAAGGGGGGAAAGAGAAAAATCTAACCTTGTATGTTTTATATAAAAGGGGGACTGGACGGGGACTGTGACAGGAAACCCAGTCATTCGTGTATGCAAGGAACCCTTTATCTGAAAAAGTAGAGCATAACAGAACTCAGTTCAGTCAGAAGTGAGTTAGAGGTCTGAAACAAGTCAAAACATGGAGATTCACTTACATGCTTAATTGTTCATCCGAATGGGAGAAACCATCAATTGAAAAAATAAGCGGATAAGTAAGCAGAGGGTCTTGTAGTAGTGCAAGGGCTTGAACACTAGGGATGAAAGTCCAAAGACAGAAAGTCAGGGTGAGGAAAACTATATGGAAGAAAAAAAGCGGGTTCAGTAGAACCCAAAGGTAATATAACTTACCTAACTTAATGCAGCGTTGCAGACAGAGGGCAGGAGACCGGCAGGTAATCCGATTCCTCCTACAACTCCGCCGCCATTATGTACTATTCGTTAGTATGACGTCACCATGCGCATGCGCGTGATCCGTCATTGTTAGAGCTGCTGTGAAAGCGCAATAAAATTATGCGAAAATAGATGGCGTTGCCCCGTGAAAGGAACGGATAGTGCCTTTGTCTAGAGAAAGCGAAAAAATAGGTATAGGTGAGTGACTACCAGTTTGGGAGTGTTTACACTCTGACGTCATCACGCAGTCGCGTGCATGACGCCACTTGTAAACAACCAGTTGGTATAGGAAAGAACAGCTTAGAGAAGAGGACGTGCTATGTTCAACAAAGCCAAGAAGTTGTCCAGGAAATGGCATGAAACGATCAAATGTCAAAATACTGAATTCAAGGAATCGCTAAAGATTAGGTATGAATAGAGCAGCACCTAAGGAAGGGCAAAAGCCGAAGGAGGCGTAGAAGTGTACGTCGGGGAATTAAAGAGGAGCTCACTGCAATCTGATGACTTAGTAGAGACAGTTAATGTTAGATGGTATAATAAAGGTGTTTCACAGGATTGACAAAGTTCACAACTGAAGTAGGACATTAATTCAAAAAAGCATGGAACTGATGACTATAGAAGTATTAATCAAAAAATACAATTGTTATAAGGTGCCTAAATACATGTTCCATTAGGTAACATCTTAACAACATGTCTCAACATGTTAACATCTTACATTAGGTCACTTTTTAACAGAGTGTCTCAAGCCCAAAAAGGCAATCTGAATGCACCACCAGCGCTATTGTCTAACTTTCTATGTAGTCAAAACATAGAAAAAGATACTGCCCACATATGTGGTTCACATACTTATGATTAAGTTATAATCTATTTAACAGAGAAACCACATATATGGAAATGTCAGATGTGTCTACATGAAATCTTTAAACTGATAGACATTTTGGACAAGTGTACCCTACAGATGACTGCCAACAGACTGCCCCTTGGAATGGTTCACAGTCTTTAGGTTAGGATCTGGTCTTCTCAACTATCATTAGTTGTGGAAGAATATGCCTAATATTCACATGGAATAATCCAGGTAATAGGAAGAGTAAGGAATAGTATATGCTCAGATAAATGGGCCTAGGTAGTAGTCCTCATTGAGCCCAAGAGGGGCCATTGCATCTAGCCTATGTATCCAGTACAGTTCCCTTTGTGCCAGTAGTTTTGGTAAGTCACCACCTCGTTGGAGGGGGTGTACCACTTCTAGTACTGCAAATCTCAACTGTGAGATGTTGTGTTTATGGTCTCTAAAATGCCTGAAAACCGGTGATTTGACATTTTTAGTTATGATTTGGGATTTATGTTCAGTCCACCTTTCCTTAGCTTTTCTACTAGTTTTCCCAACATAATATTTCCCACAAGGGCATCTGATAGTGTAGATGACATTTTTGGAATCGCAAGTAGCAAAGCTTTTTAAAGGGATCTTGTTGCCATTATTCGGGTGCCTAATATAATTGCCTTTAATGATGTTTGAGCAATGCTGACAATTTAAGCATGGAAAAGTGCCATTTTTTGATTTTGTCAATACCCTTTGGGTGGATTTTTTAGGTCTTTCTGCTCTGATTAACGTATCTCTGAAGTTTCTTCCCCTTTTATACGCTAACATTGGAGGAGTTGGAAAAAGGCGGTTGAGATTAGGATCTGATTTGATTAGGTCCCAATTCTTCATAATGATTTTTTTGACTTGGTAACTCTGTGCAGAGTATTTCAATGTATAGATCAAGTTCGATTTCTTCTGTGTGGGTTGTTTGTTGAGAAGTTGATCACGAGGATATGATTCAGTCCTCGTAATTGCTTGTGTCAACACTTCCTCCGGGAAGCCTCTTTCCAGGAATCTTGATCGCATAGTGTCAAATTCTGTCTGAAGTCTCTGTGTGTTGGAAGTAATCCTTTTCGCACGTAGCAGTTGACTGAATGGTAAATTTTCTTTTAAGTGTCTCGGATGGAAGCTATTGAAGTGTAGGGAGCTATTAACATCAGTAGGTTTTCTAAACATAGATGTAATCAAGACCGTGTCTTGCCATTCTACAGTTACATCCAAAAAATTCACACATGGTGAACCGACTTCCATAGTGAATTTGATCCGGGGGTTACACTGGTTGAGATATTGCCAAAAATCGGTCAGCTCTTGTTTTGTGCCTTTCCAAATCCCGAAGACATCATCAATGTATCTTAGCCAACAGTGTATTTTATCTTTCCAATATGGGTGGTCTAGGACATGCGTCATCTCGAAATGGAACATAAAAATGTTCGCATATGAGGGGGCTACTGCTGAGCCCATAGAGGTGCCTGCGATTTGAAGGTAGTACTGTTCATTAAATCTGAAATAGTTGTTGTAGAGTATCAGATTAATAAGTTCAATGGCGAAGTTTTTTTGGATCTGGATTTCGTCATGTCTTAGAATGAACCATTCCAGGGCTGCTATGCCCTCATCGTGGGGGATTGAAGTGTAAAGACTACTAACATCCATGGAGAATATTAATGGATCATCAAAATTGATCTGAAGGTTCTGGATACTTTGAAGGAAATGTGTAGTGTCTTTCAAATATGTAGGTATTTTTTGTACCAGTGGTTGTAGAGCCGTATCAAGGTAGACAGCCAAGGGTTGGAATATGCTGTCAGTGCCAGCAACAATCGGTCTAAATGGGGGGTCTTTGGAGTTTTTATGAATTTTGGGTAATCCATAGAACACAGGAATTATTGGATTGCTTTTAATCAAGAATTCTTCGGTTTTATCTGAAATCCAATCCATAGTACTAGCTTTCTCTACTGCTTGTTTGATAATGATGCTGATGTCATTTGTGGGGTCATGGTCCAATGGTAAGTAGGTCTGTCTGTCTTCCAAAAGTTTGAGACACCCAGTGTTGTAAAACGTTGTGTCCATAAGTACAAGTGCACCCCCCTTGTCAGCTTGTTTAATCGTCAGGGAGGCGTCATCAGCAAGCTCCTTGATTATTTCCTGGACAACTTCTTGGCTTTGTTGAACATAGCACCTCCTCTTCTCTAAGCTGTTCTTTCCTATACCAACTGGTTGTTTACAAGTGGCGTCATGCACGCGACTGCGTGATGACGTCAGAGTGTAAACACTCCCAAACTGGTAGTCACTCACCTATACCTATTTTTTCGCTTTCTCTAGACAAAGGCACTATCCGTTCCTTTCACGGGGCAACGCCATCTATTTTCGCATAATTTTATTGCGCTTTCACAGCAGCTCTAACAATGACGGATCACGCGCATGCGCATGGTGACGTCATACTAACGAATAGTACATAATGGCGGCGGAGTTGTAGGAGGAATCAGATTACCTGCCGGTCTCCTGCCCTCTGTCTGCAACGCTGCATTAAGTTAGGTAAGTTATATTACCTTTGGGTTCTACTGAACCCGCTTTTTTTCTTCCATATAGTTTTCCTCACCCTGACTTTCTGTCTTTGGACTTTCATCCATAGTGTTCAAGCCCTTGCACTACTACAAGACCCTCTGCTTACTTATCCGCTTATTTTTTCAATTGATGGTTTCTCCCATTCGGATGAACAATTAAGCATGTAAGTGAATCTCCATGTTTTGACTTGTTTCAGACCTCTAACTCACTTCTGACTGAACTGAGTTCTGTTATGCTCTACTTTTTCAGATAAAGGGTTCCTTGCATACACGAATGACTGGGTTTCCTGTCACAGTCCCCGTCCAGTCCCCCTTTTATATAAAACATACAAGGTTAGATTTTTCTCTTTCCCCCCTTTTTTTCCTTCATACTTTTGTGACTTATTTGTTTTGTGATCCACATTAACACTATATTATGTAATTTATTATCTAAACAATTAATGTCTGTTTTTCTTCCAAAATATATGAATAAGTATATACTTGTTGTTAGTTATTCTTCTGCATCCAGCAAATCTCATACATGTTAAATGTTCTAGGGATTTAATTACTGTACAATATCGTGGGACCACTTGCTTTGTCGAGTCAGAAAAGACATTTGGTTAGAAGTTTTTACTTGGATTTATACATTATTCTATACTAAATATTGTGCATATTTTTTCCTAGAATCATTGTTTTTGCCCCTGATGAAGAGTGTCTGTTTCACTCGAAACGCGTTGGGCCTACCACAGCTGCACCACCAAGAATAAATAATGAAGATTGTTTCTTGTGACCTTAAACGATTGAATGTTGTCCTTTTTTAAGAATTTGTATTTTTTTCATACCAACACGTCCTTTATTAAGACTTTATTACATAGAGTTACTCTACTACTCTTTCTATAAATGTTGGTCTGGTCATCCAGATACTAGATAGTGTGCAGGGGACGTAAGTTCCTATCTTGGGAACTTATTTTTGTCCTATTATTAGTGCAACCTAGGTGTCAAGGTTGCCTTTCTCTCCTCTGCACCTCTTACCTCTTTTTACTTAGTATCCTAACAAACTTGAAACCTACCCCATCTTCTCAAATTTACCACTCCTGTTACTAGGGTGTGCCTATGGGTCCTATTCTCCTCTTTCCTGCTATTAAAGGATCTTCACTTACCTGCAGTGTACGCTTCCTTATTACATACTTCGCTGAGTGACAGGAGATTGGATTGAGCACAGGACCCCAGTGTACATGTAATATGATGTAGAGCCCTGAACTCCTTAGCCACTCCCTTTCCACATTGACCAACTTAAAACATGGTGAAAGTGTTGTCTGCCTTCATCAGAACTGGACGTCATGGATCTATGAAGCAAAGAACCATAGTGCTCAATGAACTGGCTCCAGGTCCTTGCATTTTGTAGATCCTGCTTGTTCCTCAGAAGACCAGCAATCCTGAGAAGGTTTCTGTCCCAAGCTGGCATCCCAAATCTGGGAGCTGGTATCCTTAGCAATCACTGCATCAACTAAAGCAGGATATTGGGGGAAGCCCATCATCAGGTTCGCTGGGTCCAGTCACCCTTTTAATTGCACTGAGAGGCTCTTTGGCTTGGAAATCAATGGCTCAAAATCCTGTGAGCAGTGAGCCCAGTACCTGTGATGATGGGCCAAAAGAAAATGAAGATGCAGATGGCGCCATGAGGTTAGCAACTCTGTAGCTGCCTTCAGAACGTGTACCTAAATACACTAATGGCAGGCATGGGAGGAGACTGACACAATGTCTGAACCCCTCTATGAGAAATCTGGCTCAGTCCTCCAGGATGTGTAGGAAGCCTTTGCTGTGTGGAAGACAACATCAATGAATTAAAGTGTCAGATCCAAATTAGATTTTCTGAGGTTGTGCAGAAACACATTACATCGCGACATTGCAAGACATGCTCATATGTCTTTCCACTTCTGGACAAGAGAACCCCATGACCAGCCAATTGTCTACTCTAGGGGTAGGGCACCATACTCCACTCATGAAGCCGACCCACCCACAGATGCCAATGTTTAGCACCGTCACAAACCTGAGAGACCGGAAGTTTTATGGATAAATGTGGTCATGAAGATAGGCATTAAAGAGGACCAGGGGTTCCATCCAATCTTACCTGGACAAGCCTTTGGAGGGTCTTCATTTTGAACAAGATCTTCTGAACTAAACAGTTAACAACCTTGAGGCTGATTACCCAATCTAATCCCATGGCACCCTTGGGTAATAAGAAAACAGTGAAGTAGTAGCCCAGGCCCTTCCCCACTGGGTGAACCATCATGATGGTGCCAATTGTGAATATCATCTGGATTTCTGCAAGCGAGGCCTCCTTCTTTTCCAAACTCCTCACCGCAGGAGTAACCAGAAATTCCAGTCTTCCCCCGAGATTCCATAAACTCTGTTTTGTAACTGTGGTAGATAATGTCCAGGACTCAGGGGTATGAAAATCAGTATCCCCAGCGTTGTTAAAATGGAAGAAGTGTAGATCTCAAATGAGGCGTCTAGGAATAGCCAAGGGCAGTGGGATTTACTGGGGAGTACCTCTATATCTCCTCCTGAAGATGGGATGGTCTCCTCTTGCCCCCTATCGTGAAGGTGGTTAGGTTGCTCTTGTCGTGTCAGAAAAGGGTATTGGAGAGTTTTCTGTTGTAGAGTGCCCAATTATTTGCCTTACTTATGCATGCTTTCCAGCTTTTCCTAGAGAACATCCCTAAACAGCTTCAAAACAGGAAAAGACGACACGTATATTAGCATAGTCCACAATTGAGTCATACATAATCAGACATCATAAGACAAGTCTGACAATAGCTTTGCATGTATGTGCATGCCCTGGATCTCTTCATAGCACACCACTCCCTCTTCCATTTTGTCATATAAAGTCTAGAAATCTTCCAGCCATGTAAGAAGTTATATCCCATTGCACAGTAATAAGTGGACCCTGGCAAAATTATTTCTGATGGAGGCATTGACCTTTGACTCTTTTGGGACCTAAAAAGCAGGCTCTTCTGAAAACATAGAGGTTCTCCCTGCTTATAACGTTTAGTCATCCAACCGGGGACGAAACATCTTTTATGGTCTTTCAATTCTATCATGCGCATTATCTTGATGACTCTGTAGAGGAGGAGGAGGAGGAATCCAGGTGCCTGCACTTCTTGATGTGCTTCTTTTTCTGAATGTCCTGCAAAGCAAAGCCCAGTCACCTTTAATAACAAACGACCTCTTCCAGGCCTGGTACCCACTGATATGATAGGAAATGATAGGTTATTTATTAAGCACGGACCAGGGATCGAACCTCTGTTGCTCTTCATTGTCTTGTTTTCAAGGCAAGCGCGTTGCCCCTGAGCTATCATCCCGAGACTGACAGTATTTGAAACTCCAAACCCAGGAAATCACCAGTAGTCTAGCCCGACCCATCCCCTATCAGCTCTCCCAGGAGACTTTGCAGGTTGCCCCTCACTACACTGGAGCCATCTACCCAAAATGGCAAGGGGCAGGGGGGCGGTTTTTTAAGTATGGCTATCTCCCGAAAGTAGGATTTGAATGCTGATTACTAGCATCTAGAGGCATGAACTTACCCCTTAACTAAACATAACCATTGCAGCCTGCTGTGGGAGAGAGAAATATTGTATTCTCAAGTATGGCAAAGAAGTGTGGCAAAGCTGTCGCCTGCAGTGCCCCTCTTGCCTGCCCTTTTGCGCTGGTACTGTCCCCATAATACAGGCCCCAGGTGTGAATTTCCAGTGGCAGTTGTGGTTCCCAGCTACTGCAAGGACATACCATGGGAGAGGGGTTGGGCACCAGGCCCACATCTGAGGTGGCCCTAAACTTGCAGGCACCTGCCTCCTCATCCACCACTGCTCGTTTTGCCCTTGCCTAGGCAGTAGGAGCAACCTGTCTCTGTACCCCACAGCAATATGGCAAAGGGTGCTCCACCCTTGCATAATGATTGTCTGGAGGACAGAAAGAAACTCAGGAAGTCCATAGGTAAGTGCAGTCCTCTTATAGCACCCAGGGCGGATTCTAAGCTTTGTAGTGAGGTATTTGAAATGGCCGATGGGAAGGCAAAACACATATTAAGAGTAAGGACTGGGGTGAAGAAGAGGGACATGCAGGTAATGGCATCTGATGCTTAAGTATCAATTCGGAAATACGTATGTAAATATTGTGTGCCCTGGGCTGCACTGTCCAGTTTGGTGACGAAGGACAGTATCAATACAAGTATTTGGTTAGCAAGTTGTTAAACTTAATGTGCATACATTGGTGGACTTAAGTGGACTGCTTGTGATTTTCCATTGCATGTACCCTCTTCATGAAAGGTTAACAGTACTTATGTAAGGAATCTGCTGCATGACCACGTCTCAGGCCAATGCTTGTATAATATTTCTTGCAGAATAGCAAGACAGTGTGTGTGTGTGTGTGTGTGACTGTCATACGTGAGGATCCTTGCTTGTTCATATTCTCATTAACAGAAGACAACTCTAATTTTCAGGTGGGCTGCAAGGTGCTGCAAGCCTTTCACCAGTACATGCTTGGGTGCAACTACTTCTGGATGCTGTGCGAGGGCATCTACCTTCATACACTGATTGTGGTGGCCGTATTCGCCGAAGAGCAGCATCTGCATTGGTACTATCTTTTGGGATGGGGTATGTATCATCTTGGTATTGATCAATGATTTTGCCAGTGGGAAAGGGCTGTGGACTTTTCATACTGCACAATTTGGATGCTGGCACCCCTCACCTCTGCTTGCAGCTTTCTTATCAATTTCGCTAAATCCCCTTCACCTAAAATCTAAAACATGACCCTTAAAAATAGGGTTGCATACAGATGGGTTGGATCCTTACAGCCTACTGGAAAGCCATCCTGTTAAACCGTTTACAAAGCAGCAACACTTCACATGTTCATTATATTGCATCTTGGATTCCTTTGATTTATGTGCAGTGTCTTCGTAGACCATAAATACATTAATTTCAGGATTCAAAATCTCTGAAGCCAATGATTTGTAGTTGCAAATATTGCAAAAGTAGCACTTTCATATGACATAAATGTATGCATTCGTGTTGGCACTGATCAATGAGAGCTCATGCTGGTAACACAATCCCAAAACCATTATGCAATTGAATTGTATGAACTGAAAGAGAGAAACAGAAGGAAGAGGAAAATTCCAATGATTACATGCACATTATCCTTTAATGGACATTTGCATAACTGACATTGTTCATGATACTGTGACAGATTAATTCTCATTTTTATTGGAGAGGAAATCCTATGCCGCCTTTATCACGTAATGCCTTTAAGTCATGCGCCTGTGGGTGTGGTAGGGACACGGACACTGTATAAGAAATGCATGAAGGGAAAACAGCTTACTGTTGAAAGGGGGACAGCCTGGGTAAATTGCTCCACATCTACATATAAATATGATTCCTCGATGACCATCTCTCCACTGATATGGTGTTCTTATAAATGAAATTATCAGAAAGGCCACTGTGCATTATGTGCTCAACAGGGTTGCAGGCTTGAAAGACTGCCACCAGTGTTCATACTAGTGTTCCCAAAATGCTCTTTGATTTTTTGCAAAGCACGAAGTAGTTTATATTAGTGCTATGTGTCCTTCTCCCCTTTCTCACAGTGCTCCCCTCGGTGGCTACAGGGCTGGCTGAAGGTGTCAGGGAGGTTTACAGCTTGAGGTCTGTTTTTGGGCAGCATAAGCTCATTCAAAGTGACTTAGTCTTTAGTTAGAGAAGACTGCTGCCTCCCTATTGAATATGGGCACACAATTACCCCTTTCCTATAGGGGAGTAATAGCTATTGATTATCACTGGACAGACAGGCAGCAGGAGACAGGATACCCTAAATGAGCACTTATGAGCCATTAAGCACAATAGGCATTGGTCATTTCTTTGCAGAATGTAGGTGGTTTACTCGCTGATTACATTTCTTATATCCTGAGTCATAAAGGTTTTAATTTACAGACAGCAGTTCATTTGAAAACTGAACTAGAGGGAGATTAATTTACAGTAAACAGACTAGATGCAAAAAAAACTAGTTGGACCAATATTGGCTGGTCTAAAGTACATGTGAAGGGCCCCATGATGTTTTGCTTGTTTGGGGCATGTGGACGTTGGAGTCCAACTCCAGCACAATATGTTTACACCCCCTTTCCATAGCCCTCCTCAATTTCATATCCCACTTAAAGCACGAAAGGAAGAAAGAAAGAAAGAAAGAAAGAAAGAAAGAAAGAAAGAAAGAAAGAAAGAAAGAAAGAAAGAAAGAAAGAAACCCCTGCTAGAGGCTATATTTACCCATTTTAAAGATGATCCTGTATGAGCCATACTAAAGCAGCTCTGCACCACACACTAAAAGTCTGTAAACGAGAGTAAAGTAAGCAAAACTAAAAATCTGCATGATCAAACGTGATATCAGGGATGCTGCTAAATGCAGTGACACACGTAAATGTGCAATGTATGAGATCCGGCTCCATGACTGGCAGACATTCAACAAGTTTTTCTGCTGTAAATTTGTATTTGCTCATTCCTCCATACAAGGATCAGGAATAACTGTGACAGGAACATTCTCATGTAAATGAACGAATGTCAACGTTTAATGCACAGGTGATCTTATATTGTCCACACCTTCCATATTACAAAATGGGCCACAAACACTGACACTAATGGCTATTGGAATCACAGCATATTAAGCTCTAGCCACATTCTATCGATGGAGTTAACTAATAATATAAGACATATAAGTATCCTGGATTTAATGATGGGTATTGTGATTGCATTACTTTAGCTGTGCAAGAGTATAAGGATGAGTATTGGTTAAACCACCTACTAAGCCCACACACCTCTATAAAGCAACATTGATCCCAATCATAACGTTAAAACAATCACAGCTAAGGGATATACCTCCCTTGCCTTTTGTGGTAATTTGGACTAAGACAGGCTATACTCTCAGAAGGGGGTAAGGGTGGGGCGAATGTGTACCAGTAGCAACTAAAAGGGCAAAGTACAGCAGTTCAAAAATAAAAAAATGTCCAGTCAATGTTCTATTAAAAAAATATATACTTTTAATTACACACATAAATTGTATGATGTGGGGGGAGAATTAAATGCTAATGAAACCTGAATTCAAAATGAGAGGGACCAAAAAGTTGCAATGCTTCTTCAAGTGTGACACATATGATTTAACTGTTTGGAGAAATATTTCACAGGCAAAGCAATTAAATAGGTACTGCCTTTTGTAATGGACAGTGCATGCCAAAGACATGGAGATTGCTTCAATGACAAGTAGGTGCTGGTGTGGCAGCCTTAACTTTTGATTAGTTGTGCAATTTAAGGTATCTTTTAGAATTATTTTAATTACTCTGACAGTTACAGTTACCTGTTCACTTTTAAATTGTATTCCTAATATTCATAATATTGCCTGATTGATTGCATACTGACACTCACTTATCACAAGACGAGACGTGGAATCAAAGCGCGGGTGATTTGAATCCGAGATTGTATCTCGGAACACATGTGCCAGGAGATTAAACTACAGCCCCCAGAAGGACTTTAGTTCTCCTGCAGTACTTGTTCCGTCCACAGGCACAAACGCGCCGGCGCAAACAAGACCAGCAAGTCTGTGCGGGTCCGTGCGCGTTTGTGCAGTTCTGCTGCTCACTATGCTAGTCTGAAACGCCAGATAAAGTCAAATGGAACGTGTATGATAAATGACCCCCAGGAGGAACCCACACCACAGACTAAGGGAGTTACCCATAATGTTAGATCTACTAGCGTATCTCATCATTTCACGCTAGATAACCATAACAGAAAGTCCATTGGAACTTCTCTCACTGAACTCACCATTGTTCTATTAAACACTCAATCTCTTGTAAAACACGCCATAGAAGTACATGACTATGTTCAAGAGCATGAACCTGATGTCATGTGCCTCACTGAGACGTGGCTTACCGAAGCCCATAGGCCAACCATAGAGCATTTGACCCCCCCCCCCAGGTTAGTTGTTCTTTGGGAGGCACAGGGAGGATAACGTTGGGGTGGAGAGCAATTATTTGTAAAAAGTAGTTGGGATTCTATGAGGCCAAAATACAATGCGTAGGCAGTGATATCATTCATGTGAAACTGACCTCAAATCCCAACTATTGTCTTAATGTGGTACTACTCTACCACCCACCAGGAGACACATGTAATTTTAATGATGATTTAGTCAATACTGTCGCACCCCTGATGACCACAAACTCAGGACCAGTCGTCTTGGGTGATTTTAAACTCTGGAAAAATTATAAATCTGATAAAAACGCACTCCAACTAGAAAAATCTTTGAAAACACATCATATCATATGTCACAATACTGAACCCACACACAATAAGGGTCATATACTTGATTGGATTGGAGGCGGGAATGTCCAGTTTCGACCTATTTCCACTACCCCATGCATTTGGTCTGACCACTATTTTGTGTTATGCTGTCTGAAGCTCCCTAGTGAGCTTCAAGAGTACATGTGGTAGCACACTCGGTTAAAGCCGGAAACTTTAAAAATGTTACCCCTCACATCCTAACAGCTTGTATGGAGTCACTTATGACCAAAACTAACATCCTTGATGGCCCCAAGAGTCTTATAAGTAGTTACTATGAAGTAATGCTTGAAATGCTAGATAAACATGCCCCTATAAAGGACAAAACCGTCAAAGACTTGCCTGATCGTCACAAATGGTTCTCCCCTGCATTAGCTGAGCTGAAAACCAGTAAAAGACGAAACACACCTGGCTTAAAGACAAATCCAACGAAGATCTGCTGGCTTGGAAACTCATTGAAAAGCAGTATAAGAGGACGATTATCTAGTCCAAGAAAACCTTCTATGACAACCAAATGAATCAATCTAGAGACAAGACTAAAGAACTCTTCTGGTTATTTAGAACATGGGAGAAACCTATTGTTTGCAATCCACAAATCAAACCTACAGCCGATGACTGTAACAGTGTCCAGAAAGCTTTTGCTGAGAAGCTGCTGAAGGCTCAGAATAAAATTTAGCAAGAGATACAAACATCCTCATTGCTAAGTCCCACATCTAATCTTAACCAGCCCAAAAGAGCTACCTGTACCAACTCGTCAAAAAATCAGACTAGTCAGAACTCTGCAGGAGCTGGTCAATCTGGCCGACCTACTGACTTTGAGTTTAAAGAACCATCCCTAACTGAAATGTTGGGTTTGCTTAAAACCATGCATCCCACTAATTGTCCGGGCAAACTTCTTCCTTCTAAACTTATTCTAGAGCACCGGGACCTGTTTGCTCCCTTCCTCTGCCGGTTTGTCAGCTCTTCTTTTCGCACTGCCATAATCCCGCAGTCCATTAAAAACATAGCCGTCACTCCTTTATTGAAAGAATCAGGGCTGGTACCACTGGATGCTGCTAACCTAAGCCCCATTATGAATACCCTATTTTTAGCTAATGTACAATTGCAATCCTACGTACTAGACACCGGCAAACTGCACGTGAATCAATCTGGTTTTCAGAGTTTCCATGGCACTGAGACTGCATTGTTGGATTTGCAGACGCACATGCTGTCCAAATTGGAATATAGTAAGTCAGGGCTGCTGATGTTGTTAGACCTATCAGCAGCCTTCGACTTGCTAGACCATAAAATCCTGTTCGACCGGATGTCCACTGCCGGCGGACTATCTAAAAATGCCACCACCTGGCTTGGATCCTTTTTGGAGGATCACAAGTCGCCGGTCTATTGGGGTGACTGTTCCTCCGGGCCACAGACCACAACATGTCGAGCCCCGCAGGGGATTATATTTCCCTCCTGCTGTTCAATCTGTACATCTTCCCTCTGTGTGTTGAATTAGAATTCTTGGGGATCTTCTTTTGCAACTACACCAATGACTTCCAACTGGTGCTGAATATCACTGGGAACTATGACATTGACCAGCTTACAGTAGAAGCAGCTTACCTGGTCATAAAACAATGGATGTCCTCGAATTGGCTCTGCCTAAATGTGGCCAAGACAGAACTAATGCTCTTTAGCCCTCAACAGGCCCAAATTAAATTAGATCACAAGTACACCCATTTTACTATCGAGGGAAACCAAATTAAAGTAGTGCAAAAAGTCAAGAAACTAGGTACATATATGGAGGAAAGCTTAGTCTGCAAGGCGAATGTTACAGCAATCTCCACAAACACAAATTACCACCTTAAGGTCCTCAAACAAGTTGCACCACTAATCTCGGTGGAAAACTCGTTAGGGCGGTGATACTGCCACAAGTAGATTATTGTGATGCACTACTGGGAGGTGCCAACAAAGCTGACATACAACAGCTACAGAAGATACATAATGCTGCAGTTCGGATCATCTACCAGATGAAACTCTCATAACCCACCAGTCCAGCTAGAAAAAAAGTCCGCTGACTCCCGGTGGCACCACGTATTCAGTTCAAACTGCTTATGACTTGCCATAAATGTATTCATGGTAATTCCCCCTTATACCTGAAGGAAAGGATGACCTAGGAAATCTTTAAGATCTGCCAAAAGTTTCCTGTTGGAACTAGGGTTTAGGTCACACCTTTCACGTCTAAGGGGCCCATGCATGGAATGTACTCCCCTTACAGTTACGAAAGACAGAGGACCACCTTGTTTTTAAGAAACAACTGAAGACAATGCTATTTTACTAGAACTATATGCTCTGCATCTTGCCTTCCTTACTGTCTCTCTGTGCCTGGATGCCCACAGGCTTTGCCGCATTACAAATCGAAAAACATAACATAACATAGCATAACAATGTAAAGCTAGAGGTGCTAATAGAATACATTGTTTATTCAGTCACATTTTCACTAGTCACCCCAAAGACTTAATAGCTTTCAGTAAAATGTGTATTCATAGAGAACTGTGTAATCTGCTTAGGAACTGCACATTCAAAATTATCAAGTCTCAAGTGTGCAATTTTAATCAGCAAGGAGAAAAACGCAGCCTGCACTGTAGAAATATTTCTGTTAAACATTGCATGATGCCAATGTTTTCACATGTGATTTTCTAGAATAATCTAAGATTTGCTTCTAAATGAAGCACAGTTAATTGATACATGGATTGTATCCTCCAATTAATGTATTCAAATCATGTGAAGTAATGCCAAATTTAAAAATGATACATTTATGAATGAAGGGGAAAGCAATGGTTCCATTCGTTTGAATAGCATGTGCATTGATGTCAGTTCTATACTGGCTGACTTCAAGTTGACCTGGGTTTCAGCTCAGAGTAAACTATCCCTTACCTTTGAAAATTCCCTCCAGCAGTGGCATACATAAATAAGCTAAAATACTAAATACTGGATCTTTGTACTGTGTAGAAAGTGTGGTTCCTTGTTATTGCCAGCTTTAAAAATGTGTCATTACACTTAACATAACATACTGAAACATCCTTCTTAATAAAACCAAATGTGTGCTGGTGTGATGTGAGAAAAACAAATTAACCCTGTCACTTGACTCACATTAATCATTGACAAGAACCACCTATGAATGTTTGTTTATGTGAGCCAGCGTAGTCAAATATGAGGCTCAAGTTGAAATCCAGGGTCGGTCCAATCAAGTATATTTCTCTTGGTTTAAACAGCAGATGTTATTTATCATTGACCTTTTATGCAAAGCAAACATTATTACTCATTCTGGAACTATAAGAATCAGATGAATGGGAGTGAGTGTGTCTCCTCTTCGTTTTAATATAAAATTTGTAACTTCGCTCCCCCTGGACGAATCCACACCAAACTTCGCAAAAAAAGTATATGGGCCACTCTGATTTTTTTTGAAAAGTTTGGTGAGGTTTGGTCCCGGGGGGCAAAGTTATTGGGGGGGTCTCAACATTTTTTTTCCCATAGACTGAATGGGAAAAAAACTTTGCTCACGCCTACAGCCACAACCACTGGACAGATTTTCACCAAATTTGGACCAGGAGCAGCGGCTTGGTCCCGAAAACATGCTTTTGCAAATTTGGTGAAAATCCGTCCAGTAGTTTTTTTGAAAAATGACCAAAAAGTAGGTCAGAAAAAATTAGTGATATCTGCGTCCGCTTCGCGGACACACTTCCCTGTCCGCTCCGCGGACAGGACAGGGATTGGGCAAGTGGCTTGCGTGATGTCCGTGGACATCTGACGTGCCCTCTCATTGGCTGCGGTGAAGCGTGCAGTGCATTGTATTTTGAGAGACACCCGCCATCTTTGTTGATCGTTTCAGGAGTGGGATCTGCCGCCTGCATAGTAAGCTCAGGCCCCGTGTCTTCCACCCATTCCCCCATCCCCCGCTCATGCCCCGTATCTGCCCTGTCCCCCCACCCCCCGCTCATGCTCAGTGTCTGTTTCCCTCCTTTTGCTCCCACCCCGCGCTCATGGCCCGTGTCTCCCCTGTTCACACCCACCCCCCGCTCAGGCCCCGTGTCTCTCTTCTTTCCCCCCCACCCCCCACTCATGCCCCGTGCCTCCCTTCTTTCCCCCCACCTCCCGCTCATGCCCCGTGTCTCTCTTCTTTCCCCTTCCAGCACCGCTCATGCCCCGTGTCTCCCTTCTCCCCCTCCCACCACCCGCTCATGCCCCGTGTCTCCCTCCTGTACCCCCCACCCACCCGCACATGCCCCGTGTCTCCCTCCTGTACGCCCCACCCCCCGCTCATACCTGTGTCTCTCTCCTGTCCCCCCCACCCCCCACTCATGCCCCGTGTCTCCCCTGTTCACCCCCACCCCCCGCTCATGCCCCATGTCTCCCCTGTCCCCCCAACCCCTGCTCATGCCCCGTGTCTCCTTTCTTCCCCCCACCCCCCTGCTCATGCCCTGTGTCTGCCCTGTTCCCCCCACCCCCCTCTCATGCCCCGTGTCTCCCTCATGTTCCCCCCACCCCCGCTCATGCCCCGTGTCCCCCCCACCCCCTGCTCATGCCCCATGTCTCCCTCTTGTTACCCCCCACCCCACGCTCATGCCCGTGTCTGCCTTGTTCCCCCACCCCCCACTCGTGCCCCGTGTCTCCCTTGTGTTACTCCCACGCCCGTTCATGTCCCATGTCTCCCTCCTGTTCCCCCCACCCCCGCTCATGCCCCGTGTCTCCCTCATGTACCCCCACCCACCGCTCATGTCCCGTTTCTCTCTCCCTCATGTACCCCCCCACCCCCCGCTCATGCCCCGTGTCTGCCCTGTTCCCCCACCCCCGCTCATGCCCCATGTCTCCGTCGTGTTACCCCCCACCCCCTGCTCATGCCCCGTGTCTCCCTCGTGTTCCCCCACACCCCCCGCTCATGCCCTGTGTCTCCCCTGTTCACCCCCATCCCCCGCTCAAGCTCTGTGTCTGTCTCCCTCCTTTTCCACCCACCCCCCGCTCATGGCCCATGTCTCCCCTGTTCAACCCCACCCCCTGGTCATGCCCCGTGTCTCCCTTCTCCCCCCCACCCCCACTCATGCCCCGTGTCTCCCTTCTTCCCCCCCACCACCCTCTCAGATCCTGTGTCTCCCTTCTTTTCCCTCAACCCCCCGCTCATGCCCTGTGTCTCCCTTCTTTCCACCCACCTCACCCCCCGCTCATGCCCCGTGTCGCCCTTCTTTCGCCTTCCACTCCCCGCTCTTGCCCCGTGTCTCCCTTCTTTCCCCCCACCGCCCGCACATGCCTCGTGTCTCCCTTCTTTCCCCCCATCCCCGCTCATGCCCCGTGTCTCCCTTCTTTCCCACCTCACCCCCGCTCATGCCCCGTGTCTCCCTTCTTTTACCCCCACCCCCGCTCATGCCCTGTGTCTCCCTTCTTTCCCCCCACCCCCCGCTCATGCCCCGCGTCTCCCTTCTTTCCCCCCCACCCCCTGCTCATGCCCCGTGTCTCCCTTCTTTCCCAGACTCATGCCCTGTGTCTCCCTTCTTTGCCCCCCACCCCCTGCTCACGCCCCATGTCTCCCTTCTTTCCCCCCCAACCCCCACTCATGCCCCGTGTCTCCCTTCTTTCCCCCCACTCATGCCCCTTGTCTCCCTTCTTTCCCCCCACCCCCCGCTCATGCCCCGTGTCTCTCTTCTTTCCCCTTCCACCCCCGCTCATGCCCCGTGTCTAATTTCTCCCCCTCCCACCCCCACTCATGCCCCGCGTCTCCCTCCTGTACCTCCCACCCCCGGCTCATGCCCTGTGTCTCCCTCCTGTACACCCCACCCCCTACTCATACCCCGTGTCTCCTTCCTGTCCCCCCCACCCCCCACTCATGCCCTGTGTCTCCCCTGTCCCCCCACCCCCCACTCATGCCCCGTGTCTGCCCTGTTACCCCCAACCCCCTCTCATGCCCCGTGTCTCCCTCGTGTTCCCCCCACCCTCACTCATGCCCTGTGTCTCCCCCAGCCCCCGCTCATGCCCTGTGTCTCCATCTTGTTACCCCCCACCCCCCGCTCATGCCCCGTGTCTCCCTTGTGTTACCCCCCACCCCCCGTTCATGCCCCATGTCTCCCTCCTGTTCCCCCCACCCCCGCTCATGCCCTGTGTCTCCCTCTTGTACCCCTCGCCCACCGCTCATGTCCCGTGTCTCTCTCCCTCGTGTACTCCTCCACCCTCCGCTCATGCCCCATGTCCCCCCACCTCCCGCTCAAGCTCTTTGTCCCTCCATCAGCCGCTCATTCCCGTGTCTGCCCTGTTCCCCCCACCCCCGCTCACGCTTCGTGTCTCTGTCGTGTTACCCCCCACCCCCCACTCATGCCCCGTGTCTCCCCTGTTCACCCCCACCCCCGCTCAAGCTCCGTGTCTGTCTCCCTCCTGTTCCCCTCGCCCCCGCTCATGGCCCATGTCTCCCCTGTTCACCCCCACCCCCGGGTCATGCCCCGTATCTCCCTTCTCCCCCCCCACCCCCCAGTCATGCCCCATGTCTCCCTTCTTCGCCCCCCACCCCCCGCTCATACCCTGTGTCTCCCTTCTTTCCCCTCCACCCCCGCTCATGCCCTGTGTCTCCCTTCTTTCCACCCACCTCACCCCCCGCTCATGCCCTGTGTCTCCCTTCTTTGCCCCCACCCCCCACTCTTGCCCCATGTCTCCCTTCTTTCCCCCAACCCCCGCTCATGCCCCGTGTCTCCCTTCTTTCCACCCCACCCCCGCTCATGCCCCGTGTCTCCCTTCTTTCCCACCTCACCCCCCGCTCATGGCCCGTGTCTCCCTTCTTTCGCCTCCCACCCCCGCTCATGCCCCGTGTCTCCCTTCTTTCCCTCTACCCCCTGCTCATGCCCCGTGTCTCCCTTCTTTCCCCCCCACCCCCGCTCATGCCCCGTGTCTTCCTCCTTTCCCTACCACCCCCGCTCATGCCCCGTGTCTCTCTTCTAGCCCCCCCACCCCCCGCTCATGCCCCGTGTCTCCCTTCTTCCCCCCACCCCCCGCACATGCCCTGTGTCTCCCTTCTTTCCCCCGCTCATGCCCCGTGTCTCCCTTCTTTCCCCCCCACCCCCCGCTCATGTCCCATGTCTCCCTTCTTTCCCCCCACCCCCCTGCTCAAACCCCGTGACTCCCTCGTGTAACCCCCCACCCACCGCTCATGCCCTGTGTCTCTCTCCCTCTTGTACCCCCCCACCCTCCGCTCATGCCCCATGTCCCCCCACCTCCCGCTCAAGCTCTTTGTCCCTCCATCCCCCGCTCATGCCCCGTGTCTGCCCTGTTCCCCCTACCCCCCGCTCATGCCCCGTGTCTCTGTCGTGTTACCCCCACCCCCTGCTCATGCCCCGTGTCTCCCTCGGGTTCCCCCCATCTCCCGCTCATGCCCCATGTCTCCCCTGTTCAACCCAACCCCCGCTCATGCTCTGTGTCTGTCTCCCTCCTTTTCCCCTCACCCCCCGCTCATGGCCCGTGTCGCCCCTGTTCACCCCCACCCCCGGGTCATGCCCCATGTCTCCCTTCTTCGCCCCCCACCCCCCGCTCATACCCTGTGTCTCCCTTCTTTCCCCTCCACCCCCGCTCATGCCCTGTGTCTCCCTTCTTTCCACCCACCCCATCCCCCGCTCATGCCCCGTGTCTCCCTTCTTTCGCCCCCCACCCTCCGCTCTTGCCCCATGTCTCCCTTCTTTCCCCTACCCCCCGCTCATGCCCTGTGTCTCCGTCGTGTTACCCCCACCCCCTGCTCATGCCTCGTGTCTCCCTCGTGTTCCCCCCATCCCCCGCTCATGCCCCGTGTCTCCCCTGTTCACCCCCACCCCCCGCTCATGCTCCGTGTCTGTCTCCCTCCTTTTCCCCCCACCCCCTGCTCATGGCCCGTGTTGCACCTGTTCACCCCCACCCCCCGCTCATGCCACATGTCTCCCTTCTTTCCCCCCACCCTCCGCTCATGCCCCGTGTCTCCCTTCACCCCCTCTCCCCCGCTCATGGCCCGTGTCTCCTTGCTTTCCACCCCCCCACTCCCCGCTCATGCCCCGTGTCTCCATTCTTTCCCACCTCACCCCCGCTCATGCCCCGTGTCTCCCTTCTTTTGCCCACTATCCCCCGCTCATGCCCCGTGTCTCCCTTCTTTCCCCCCACCCCTCGCTCATGCCCCGTGTCTCCCTTCTTTCCCCTCCACCCCCCGCTCATGCCCCGTGTCTCCCTTCTCTCCCCTCCACCCCCCGCTCATGCCCCGTGTCTCCCTTCTTTCCGCCGCTCATGCCCCGTGTCTCCCTTCTTTCCCCCCCGCCCCCCGCTCATGCCCCGGCCCCGTGTGACCCTTCTTCCTCCCCACCCCCCGCTCATGCCCTGTGTCTCCCTTCTTTCCCCCACTCATGCCACGTGTCTCCCTTTTTTCCCCCCCTCCCCCGCTCATTCCTTCTGTCTCCCTTCTTTCCCCCCACCACCCGCTCATGCCTC
The DNA here is from genome assembly GCF_040938575.1 of Ambystoma mexicanum. Classification (NCBI taxonomy): domain Eukaryota; kingdom Metazoa; phylum Chordata; class Amphibia; order Caudata; family Ambystomatidae; genus Ambystoma; species Ambystoma mexicanum. The sequence goes on along the minus strand of NC_090924.1, from coordinate 1,106,618,657 downwards.
GTGTCTCTCTTCTTTCCCCCACACCCCCTGCTCATGCCCCGTATCTCCTTTCTTCCCCCCCACCACCCGCTCATGCCCCATGTCTCTACTGTTGTCCCCACCCCCCGCTCATGCCCCGTATCTCCCTTCCTTCCCCCACCCCCGCTCATGCCCCGTGTCTCCCTTCTTCCCCCCACCACCCGCTCATGCCCTGTGCCTCCCTTCTTTCCCCCGCTCATGCCCGTGTCTCCCTTCTTGCCCCCCCACCCCCTGCTCCTGCCTCGTGTCGCCCTTCTTCTCCCCAACCCCCCGCTCATGCCCTGTGTCTCCCTTGTGTTACCCCCAACCCCCGTTCATGCCCCGTGTCTTCCTTCTTGTTACCCCCCAACTTCCCGCTCATGCCCCCTGTCTGCCCTGTTCCCCCCACCCCCCGCTCATGCCCAGTGTCTCCCTCGTGTTACCCCCACCCCCTTCATGCCCCGTGTCTCCCTCCTGATCCCCCCACCCCCTGCTCATGCCCCTTGTCTCCCTCATGTACCCCCCCACCCACCGCTCATGCCCCATGTCTCTCTCCCTCTTGTACCCCCCCACCCTCTGCTCATGCCCCGTGTCCCCCCGACCTCCCGCTCATGCTCTGTGACCCCCCATACCCCGCTCATGCCCCGTTTCTGCCCTGTTCCCCCCACCCCCACTCATGCCCTGTGTCTCCGTCGTGTTACCCCCACCCCCTGCTCATGCCCTGTGTCTCCCTCGTGTTCCCCTATCCCCCGCTCATGCCCCGTGTCTCCCCTGTTCACCCCCACCCCCCGCTCATGCTCCATCTCTGCCTTCTTTCCCCCCACCCCCGCTCATGCCCCGTGTCTCCCTTGTTTCCTCCCCAACCCCTGCTCATGCCCCGTGTCTCCCTTCTCCCCCCTCCCCTGCTCATGCCCCGTGTCTCCCTGCTTTCAACCCCCCCACTCCCCGCTCATGCCCCGTGTCACCATTCTTTCCCACCTCACCTCCGCTCATGCCCCGTGTCTCCCTTCTTTCCCCCACCCCCTGCTAATGCCCCATGTCTCCCTTCTTTCCCCCACCCCCGCTCATGCCCCGTGTCTCCCTCCTTTTCCCCCTAACCCCTGCTCATGCCCCGTGTCTCCCGAGTGTACCCCCCACCCCCGCTCATGCCCCGTGTCTCCCTACTATCCCCCCACCCACGCTCATGCCCCGTGTCTCTTTCCTGTTCCCTCCAGCCCCGCTCATGCCCCGTTTCTTCCTCCTGTCCCCCCGCTCAAGCCCCATGTCTTCCTCTTGTCCCCCCTCCTATGACGCCCCTTGTTGACCTCTTGTTCCCCACACCCCCGCTGATGCCCTGTTGTGTTCTCTTTATACACTCCGCCTTCCCTTTCCATGGTGGCCATCTTGGTAAAAGATCTTCCTTCGTACACCGAGATGCCGCAGGTGTCCCGGTTTGGGAAGAAATATCCTTTTTTTACCGCCCGGGGTTCCCACTTTGAGGACCTAGGATGCTAGTGGTCTTCATCTATTGAAAAGTACGTTATGGTTACGTTGCACTAACAAAAACCTATGAAATTCAGTTAAAAAAAATGTGTTAAAGGGACGTTATGGTTACGTTGCACTAATAAAAACCTATGAAATTCAGTGAAAACACTTTGTTAAGGGGACATTATGGTTAAGTTGCACTAATAAAAACCTATGAAATTCAGTGAAAAAACTTTGTTAAAGGGACGTTATGGTTAAGTTGCGCTACTAAAAACCTATGAAATTCAGTGAAAAAACTTTGTTAAAGGGACGTTATGGTTCCAAGTAAAACTGAAAAACCCTTGAAATATGCCAGTTATGGTAAGCTAAGCAACCATAACTTGCGCCACCAAATAACACCAGCGATTCCACAGCCGCCATCCTTTTCGTGATATGACAGTATGCCCCCTACGAAGGAGTCCATCCCCAGGTCTGCCAGGATGAAGAAAATGGAACGTGTCAACTTGAAGTGGGGCGTGGACATGAGAGGCTGGTTCCCACAAATTTTCCGACCGATGATACCCCTTCCATCGTACCAGATATTCCAATTTACCCCTGCGATACCTGGAATCACAGATCTGGGCAACTTCATATTTCTCTTGGGTGGAATCAGTGGGCAATGAAGCTCTTTTGGGATGCCGAGCCCAAGTGTCTTCCTGAAAGGGTTTTCAATTGACCCCTGCGGTACCTGGAATCACAGATCTGGGCAACTTCATATTCCTCTTGGGTGGAATCAGTGGGCAATGGAGCTCTTTTGGGATGCCGAGCCCAAGTGTCTTCATGAAAGGGTTTCAATTGAGAAGCATGAAACACTGGGTGAACGCTATGCAGACCTTTAGGTAGATCTAATCTGAAAACCACCGGGTTGATAACCTGTGTGATCTTGTAAGGTCCTAGAAACTTAGGGGAAAGCTTGGATGGGTGTGCCATCGTGGTAAGTATCTGGTGGACAACATAACTCGAGAACCCACCCCCCCCCCCCATCCAGGGACCAAGTTGCGGTGTTTGTCGGCCTGTATCTTGTACCGTTCTTGGGCTTCACTGAGATTCTTTTTTGCCTGCAAGTGGATATTCCGCAGAATGGCAAATGGAATCCACCGTAGGCAAACTGGTAGGTAAGTCAGAAACGGGCAATATGGACCGCGGGTGATAACCATAGTTACAGAAAAAAGGACTTAGACCGAGAGAAGAGTGGAAAGAGTTGTTGTAAGAGAACTCTGCTAGGGGTAGTAGTGTGACCCAATCGTCTTGTTGGAGGTTTACATAGCATCGTAAGTATTGTTCTAGGGTTCCGTTGAGACGTTCCGTCTGTCCATTGGATTGAGGATGGAATCCGGATGTCAAAGCTCTCTCCACTCCTAATCGGTTGCATAGGCCCTTCCAGAATCGGGAAGTATATTGGCTTCCCCGATCGGAGATAATCTTCTTAGGTACACCATGAAGGCGGAAAATGTCTTTGATAAATACCTCAACCATACCAGCCGCCGTCGGGACCCCTGGTAAGGGGGAAAAGTGTGCCATCTTAGTGAAGTAATCGACTACCACCATTATACAAGTACACCCATGAGATTGAGGCAAGTCAACGATGAAATCGGTTGAAATAACGCTCCAAGGCCCATCAGGAATGGCACTGGGTTCCAATAGTCCCACAGGTCTTTGGCGTGTCCCCTTGTTGCAAAGACATATCATACAGGATTGGACGTAACAAACTACATCTCTTTTCATGTCAGGCCAGTAGAAATGTCTTTGCAGATAATCCAAAGTGCCCTTGGTACCTCTATGACCAGCCATTTTAGAATCGTGACACCAATTTAAAGCCAACTTCCTAAAAGTGGATGTAGGTAAATACAATTTACCTTTTACAAAGTAGAGACCATCCTTGATGCCGTATAAGATGTTCCTAGGATGTTTCTCCAACTCAAATTGGCCTCCAGAAGCTTCTCTCACTTGTCTCAAAAACGTAGATAGCACTCCGACCCGCTTAGGAGGAGGAAACATCACATTGCGAGCACAATCCGATTCTGACATATAATCTCCTCGGTGAGATAGAGAATCTGCAACCAGATTTTGATGCCCAGGAATGTAGGTGATATCAAAATCAAACTGGGCAAAATAGTGGGCCCAACGCGCTTGCCGTGTATTGTAGCATTCAAATTGCCGTAAAACTTGCAGGTTTTTGTGGTCTGTTCTAATGTTAAAAGGGTGTTTGCCTCCCTACAGTAAATGTCACCACTCAAGACAGGCGGCCTTCATCGGTAATAGTTTGCGTTCTATGACAGAATAGTTCTTTTGGCTAGCATTGAGGGTTTTTGAATAATAGGAAATCGGGTGTTCCACTCCTTGATGTTCCTGCAGTAAGACTGCACCAATGGCAGATGCAGAGGCATCTGTTTCAACAATGAAAGGTCGGCTTTGATCCGGCTGTTGAAGAATGGGAGTGGTACAAAAGGCTTGTTTAAGATTGCGAAAGCTGTCTTCTGCTTCGATGGACCATTTAACTGGGTTTGAAGATTTCTTGAGTAAGGTGGTAATGGGTTCTATTCTTTGGGAAAAGTTAGAGTTGAATTTCCGATAGAAGTTCGCCAATCCTAGAAACCTTTGTACATCCTTGATGGATTTGGGAGAAGGCCACTCAAGGATGGCAGTTACTTTGCGAGGGTCCATGGCGATTCCTTGACTGAATAGTATGAATCCCAAATAGGGAATGAAGGCTGCGGAGAACACACATTTGTCAAGTTTGACTGAGAAGCGATTGTCCCTTAATCTCTGAAAGACTTCCTTGACATGTTCTTCATGCTCTTCTGTAGTTTTGGAATACACCAGGATTTCATTGAGGTATACTATGGTGGTCTGACACAGTAAATTGGAAAAAAGCCAGTCCATAAAGCGCTGAAATACTGAAGGGGCATTAACTAGCCCAAAGGGCATCACCTGGTGTTCATACAGCCCATACGGAGTCCTGAAAGCTGTCTTCCACTCATCTCCCTTTTGAATTCGGAGCAGGTGATAGGCATTTCGAAGATCCAGCTTGGTAAATACTGTGGCACCCTGGACGGCTTGAATGATTTCTGCAACCAGAGGCATAGGGTACCGATCTTTAATGGTTACCTTGTTCAATCCCCTATAATCAATACAAGGGGCCTCATTACAACCCTGGCGTTGGACCATGGTGCTATTAGCACCATGGTCCATGCCGGATTCCGCCATGGTGGATGGCAGATTTACCGCCCCATTCCAAGGTTGGCGGGGCGGTAAATCCCCATTCACCATGGCCCCTTCCCCATTCCCATTTTTGGCCCATAGGGCTCAATGGGAATGGGGAAGGTGCTCATTACGGCACCGTAAATTACGGTGCCGTAATTAGCACCAAGGTCCCTTAGCGGGTTGGACTTTAATGCCTGCAAAAAGCAGGCGTTAAAGTGTGAATCGGGCGTTAAAGGTTTAACGGCGCCGGAGCCTTTTACGGCGCCTTTAACCCCTTAACGCCAGGGTTGTAATGAGGCCCATGGTCTCAACTCCTGTGAATCCTTCTTAGGGATAAAAAATAAGGAGGACCCAGCAGGAGATTTCGAAGGCCTGATTAATCCATTGGCTAAGTTGTTATCCAGGTACTCCCGGAAAAAGTGTCTCTCTTTGAGCGATAAAGGAAACATCCTATAAAAGGGTACCAAAGCCCCAGGAGCAAGGTCTATGCAGCAATCTTCCGGTCTGTGTGGAGGCAGTTCGATGGGTGTTTTCTCCGTCACTACCTCAGTGTATTCCTGGAGGTGGTGCGGAAGACAGTGAATGAGTCTGGACTCGTTGTTACTGGAGGTCTGAATGGTCTCGAACCTCAGCTCGAAGACATTCTGCCCGACAGAACGCTGAATGGAAGCTTAGCAAGTTCTTTGCCCAGTCTATGTGAGGGTTGTGCCTTCTAAGCCACCCTATCCCCAGTATGATGTGGAAGTGAGCTGCTCGAATGATATCAAACAAGATCCTTTCAGAATGCTGCTGTATGATTAGGTTAAGCTCTTCAGTGGTGTGGGTGATCATTCCAGAACTTAATGGCTCTTCGTCAACACCTTCCACCTTCTGGTCCTCTTGTTTAGCCACTCGGTTTATACCCTTCTGTTCTGCCCACAGGGTGTCGATGAAGTTGCCGGCAGCACCACAGTCGAGCAAGGCCTGAGTTATGATCTCTGTGTTTACCAGCTTTAAAGTAACAGTAAGGACCATCAGTCTGGAATCCCCCGGTATCTCAGAGGAAGACACAGAAAGAGTTGTGTATGGACTTGGGATGGCCCCTCGGAAGTGAGTCCTAACACTTACCGAGGGCGATCGTTTCCTGACCGTCTAGGAGGGACTTCTGGACAGTCACGTGGCAAATGGGTGGATGTTCCACAGTACATGCATAAACAGCCGTCCCGTCTTCTCTTATGTTCCTCTGGAGAGCACGGGGCACGAGCAGTACCAATTTGCATCGGTTCGTCTTTACTTTGGCGTGAGAGCGGTAAAGAGGAAGGGGGCTGAGTCTCTGTAGGAGGAAGACTGTAGAGCTTGTTTTTTTTTTCTTTCGGCCCGTCGTTCCGACAGCCTGAAGTCGATCCGAAGTGTGGCGGTGATGAGATTGGAAAAAGATGTTGTGCGAGCTATGCCTGCCAGCTCGTCCTTGAGATCCTCTCTCAAACCTCAACAAAAAATGGCGTATTGGGCCTGTTCCTGCCAGCCTGCTTCTGCAGCTATTTGTTTGAAGGTGGTGATGTAGGTCAACAAGTCGGAATTTCCTTGTCAGATATCCAAGAGATCTTCGGATGCTAGAAATGTACTTTCTGTGCGCAGAAAGGTCTGCTGTAGTAAAGTCTTGAAAGCGTCATAATCCTGCAAAATCGGATCGGGGTGATTGACCAGAGGGGTGGCCCAAGCCAGGGCATTACCCGTCATGTGGGTAATCATAAACCCTACCTGGGCGTGATCAGAAGCAAATGTTTGTCGGCGGAAAGAAAAGTGAAGATTGCAAGCATCTAGAAATGTCTTTACTCGCTTGGGTGAGCCATCAAATTTGCCTGAGACTAAAGGAAGCAATGGTAGGTCTGCGGAGGGTCATTCTCTTTCCGTCATTCGCTGTTGTAATGCTGTGTTAGCAGCCTTGAGGTTCTGTACTTCCAAATTCAGGCTTTGAACGGCGGCTACAAGTTCCTGCACTTGCTGAGGAGTCGCCATCTCAGTTTCTTGGTGGCGTTGCAAACTGTCACAAACGTCAGTAATGTCCTCTTCTTCAGATGACAACACAATTTCTCCCCCTTCCCCCGACTCCTCACCTTCCACTTTCTTCTTTGATTTTTCTTTCTTGAGGCTTGTAGGTCTCTCCTTTTTTTTATGAAGATAAGGACGTCCTCGGTAGGATGCCACCGTGCCACCTAAAAAGGTGTTACGGGGGTAACCCCTCCGGGAACGCCAATAAGGGGAAAAAGCCAGAGGCACAAAAAAAACCTAAGAGACTTCCTTCAGGAAAATGAGGCGAACGTGGCTGAACACGGTGGAGTATGGTAAGATTCTGGCACACGGATGGTCTGGTAAGTACAAGGGCTCGGAAAAAGTCACTCCAGGAAACAGGCAGTAGTCGGGTACACAGCAGATCCAGTAGGCTCGAGGGTCTGACAAGGGCAATCCAAAAGACAGGCTGAGGTCGGGTGCACAGCAGATCAGGAGTAAGCAGGAAAGGAAAAGGTAAGAAGGAGTAAGGGAAGAATGTGGGCTGGGAATAAAGGGGGGAACCGAAAGGAAAATAGGTATAAGAGAGAGGGGAGGAGCAACAGAAGGGAAAAAGAGGCTAGGGGAAAGCAGAAAACCGCAAGGAGCACGAAAGTGCTAAACATACCAAAAAATATAAACTAAACAAGAGAAAGAGCAACACAGAGGAAACAAGCAAGCACAAAGAGGGAGCGACAGCAACACAGGGAGAAACACGGAAACGTTGCAACGCGTCCGTAACCAGGAAGTACGGACATATATACTTCCGGCTACGCACGCGTGCAACAACTAGAATCTTGCGGGAGGAAACGCTATGGCGGACAATAACGCCAGCGATTCCATACCCGCCATCCTTGATGTGATATGACAAATACAGACTATAGCTGATGTATCAGTATATAAGGCTTTAATAAAATGCAGATAGAATGGGTCTATACCCCACCAAATTAGTTTATTTCAGGGAATGGGTCAATAGACTGCATCAAAAGCATAAGTAAAGTCAATAAAGCAGAGATATAACTTTTCATGTCTAGGGCCATGGTCTCAATCATGGCATAGTAAAGAGCTGTTAAATTGTGAATCGTGCCGTGCCCTTTGCGAAAGCCTTGTCTGCACATTTTTAACAGTGTTTATTTTTGCAGCGATTTACACAAATGACCCATTCAGTGAGTTATAATATCCTGTGAGAAAAAAAACATTGTTAAAGGGACGTTATGGTCCAAAGTAAAACCGAAAAACCGGCAGTTATGGTAAGATAAGCAACCATAACTCACGCCACCGTGCACTGCTAACACTAACACCCAGGACATCAAAGATGACATCACAAATGTCATTGATGGCATTACTGATGACATCACATGTGCATTTACTTTTCATGAAAACTCTGTACAAGGGATTCTTATAATGCTGACCAAAAACTGTCAAGGATCATTGTGATAAATATCATGAGCTAATAAGTGCATTAAGCAATGCATTGATATAAATAGCATTCTGTTATGAAGTTATATACAGTATACTAAGCTACTCATGCAGATACATAGGCAGTGTGTGCAGCATACATGATGAAGGTGCAATATTCATAATCTTGTCATGTTGAATAGTGAAATGATAACTGCTTTCTTATTAGAATTTTGCGTACCGTGAAACATGTAATAAGTAGATAATAAAACCCACTTAAAACATAATTACACAAAGAGACAACAACACATACAAATATGAGTATATACAGGGACAGTGAAGTAAACAAAAAAGCAGAAGTAGTAGCAGAAAGAGTTCATAACCTAACTGATTGTCTTTATGCAGAGAAACTATTGCTCTGTTTCAAAGCTGCTACTTACCATATGTATGTGTATCACATGATGTGACTGCACCCAAAGGAAAGGAGAGTGAGTACAATGTATACAAATATGAGCATATACAGGGAAGGTAGAGTAATTAAAATAAAACTATGAGAAAGTGCTGATAACCCTAATGATTATCTTCATGCACAGAAAGGATTGCTCTCTTTCAAGCCTGTGTCTTCCGCTATGTATATGTTTCATATGATGTGACTTGACCCTAAGTCTACAAATATAGTACCTTTTCAATGTTTACTTCCTGACTTTTACTGAAGAAAACTATGTGGCCTAGATATGTCAGTAAAGGGAAAAAAGGGAGAGCCAAACATGTGATGTCATCAGTGATGTCATCAATGACATTTGTGATGTCATCTTTGATGTCCTGGATGTTAGTGTTAGCGTTGCACGGTGGCGCGAGTTATGGTTGCTTATCTTACCATAACTGCCGAATTTCAGGGGTTTTTCGGTTTTACTTTGAACCATAACGTCCCTTTAACAAAGTTTTTTTACTGAATTTCATAGGTTTTTCGTAGCGCAACTTAACCATAATGTCCCTTTAACAAAGTTTTTCCACTGTATTTCATAGGTTTTTAGTAGCACAACTTCACCATAATATCCCTGACTTCATATACATGTAACATAGAACATACTGAACCCCACGTAGTGATCTTGATGTCCGCGTACTACCGCCATGTCCGCGGACATATTGAGAATCTGAGCGTGGTGAATGTAAATTTAAATAGTGTGCCCCATTTCCCCTTTGAAATTGGCTCCGAAAAGAGACTTTTTTTTTGTTTTTTTTACAGATACTTGACAGACACCTGTTATTTTGTATTTTTTTTCTTGTTTTTTTTTCTTACTTTACTCCTAAAATCTTCACATAACCTTCTCCAAAGCAACCCTTACATTCCAAAATAGAAAGGCATTTCCCGTAAAAGATAGAGATGCCACCTTCTTTAAAATTAACAGTATTACTGGCATCAATATTCTCATTATTACAGAAGAACAGACCAGCTCTAAGCATGAAGGCACACATGCCTCGGTTGATCACATACCTAGCAATGTTTTTCTGAGGACAAAAAACTGAACTATTGTCCTATATTGCCCTAGGTAGTAATCCAGAAAAAATTACTTTCGCATTTGGAAGGATCTTCATTACGGCTTGAACCAAGCGTTCCAAATCAGCCAACAAAGTAGGGGCACTGACGTTGCCCAATTGGAATGCACCATAGTGCAAAACTACCACATGCGGACTGTTCTGTGGTCATATCCTCACAAACTTGTACAGTTCCCAGTACATTGCAATCAGGCACAGTGCTCCACACCACCCCCACTCCTTTCACATCAAAGTTCTTTTCAACATGCCTGCATCGAGCTTACTGTTGTACACCATGCACAAACATATCTCTAAGCACCAACACCCTGACTTTCTCTACTTCTGCCATCTTCAACACACACAGTCTCTTTCAACACAAATCCACAACCTCGACATCTGATTGGCTTATCCGTACAGTCTTCTTTCCATGTTGATTTGGTGGAAAACCCCGGATGTAGCACGCCCTGTCCACGGACAGCCGCGGTGTCTGCGGACCGCGTAACTCTTCGACACCCCTTCTACCATTTCCACTTTACTCTCTGTGCCATTCCCTCATTGCATACAGCTAAGCAGTCACACAATACGAAGAACGTCCTCAGAACACCCCCATTTTGTTTATTTTCGAACATTTCAGGAAAATTATCATTTCATTATTCAACATATTAACATTACAAATATTATACTTTCATCTTGTACGCTGCACACAATGCTATGTTTCTCCATTAGTAGCTCAGTATACTAGATAGAACCCCATAATACAATGCTATTTATATCAATGCGTCGTTCAAAGCACTAATTACGGTATGATATTCATTGCAATGATCCTTGACACTTTTTTCGCAACATTATAATAAAAATCCCTAGTACACAAATTTCATGAAAAGTAAATGCACATGTGATGTCATCAGTGATGTCATCAATGACATTTGCGATGTCATCTTTGATGTCCTGGGTGTTATTCTTACCAGTGCACGGTGGTGGCGCGAGTTATGGTTGCTTAGCTTACCATAACTGGCAAATTTCAGGTTTTTTTTACTTTACTTGAACCATAACGTCCCTTAAACAAGCTTTTTTTATTAGCACGCAAACAATATACAAAGATGTAGTGTAAACAGCAAGTTCTCACAGATGGCTTTACACAGAATGTTGCAAAGTAAGCATTTATGCTCATTCACAGTGAAGGTCAGCTGCTTCCATTTTTTTCTCGCGGCCCGGAGAGGCCCACGACTCCCAGTATAAGGTTCTATTTTTTTTTTACCTTGACAGACAGAGATTGTGCTGAAAGACTTCTTTTGAAGAAGTGTAGCAAAAACGTAAGACACGATAAAGATGAAATTTCTGAAACAAAACCACTTTTGTATATTATATCACTTTAAGAAAGATTGTTGGCACACGCAGAGTCGTATTTTGGGACTGCACTACACTTGGACAATGGCAAATGCAATTATAATGTAAGTAACACTTTAGATTATTTTATACCAGAATATAATAACAATAGCGTGGCATTAAAGCCCAGTCAAGTTGTACTTGTTCGTTCAATGTGGCATATTGTTTTCTACCGCGCACTATCACCGCCGAATTGATCCCCTGTCGTTTAGAGGGCTCTGAAAAAGGCAGACGACACAGGGTAGGTTAATAGAAATAATTTAACCGGTCTGTAGCCTGTCAAGCGCTCTACTCGCTGTGCCACTTCACTGTAGCCGGTCAAGTGCACAACGAGTAGAGCGCTCGCTTTGACATCCGAGCACAGCTTGCTAACGCGGGTTCGAATCCCGGCACGGCCAAACTCAGCCTTTCATCCTTCTGCGGTCGATAAATGAACACCACACACTGTGGGTAATAATAAGCAGCGCTGAGATACCTGATTGTTCTTAGCGCTATATAAATGCGAAAATATTATTATTTTATTATTAACATACTCCGTTGCACTATCTTCGCTAGCAAATAGTTTCACCCCCTAATAAATAGAATGAATATTTTTAATAAAGATCGGCTGGTGAGACTAATTTATGTTTTTTTAAAACAGGTATGTTGCCCCATTTTGCCAATGTCACGATTTTCAGACTCCAGCAGATGGATATTTCAACTGCCAGGTGCAGCTCCATGTAAGCAACTTCATGACCCTCACATTTTATGGGAGAATCGCCAAGGACCAATATGCCCTTACGCAGTACTAGCGGCTAGAAGCAACATACCAACCATTATGGTGGTCTAATGCCTCGTTGTTGGAGCAACCTTCTGATTATCAGTGCGACCATTTACTGCTTTTATCATAAACCAACAGCCTATCTACCGCAAAGGAACAGCGCGTGGCTCAAAATAAACTTTTGCTGATCGACAGCAGAGACAATTTCAAATCGCTGAATATTCACTAAACATTTCATATGAAATAAATGTACTTTACCAAATGTACAATCCTGCTGTTTACTTTTAAACCACAGTTTCATATTCCCAATTGTGGCGAACTGTGTTCTAAGCTGATCTAACACCCTCTGTACCGCATAGGAACATCGCGTGTCTCAACATGAACTTTTGCAGATCGACAACAAAGACAAATGCAAATCGCTGAATATTCTCTAAACATTTGGGGGCCGATTCATGGAACAAACGTGCGCCGAAAATCTAGGCGCAAGCAGGCGCAAGCATGCGCAAGCATGCGCAAGCGGAAAAAACAGGCGCACACGCACGCGTGCGATTCATGGAAGTCCCTGCGCGTGTTCACCGCGGGATGTGCGCCAAACCCGTGCATGGCGCACAAGTCACTGCAACATCGCGAAAGGCGTGCGTGACGTGCACAGTGAAAGCGCACAACCTCAGCGCACACACCAGAAAGTGGGCGGGACATGGGGCGTAACGCGCGGAATGGGGAACAACACGCGAAAATAAGGGCGTAACGGGGGATGTACTGCACGGAAGCAGAGGGAACGCCCACACGCACTCGAACCACACATATTCATGGAATGGAATAGGGCAAAGCCACGCACAGCCAAAGCCACGCACAAGCTGAAACACGGCCGCCACACGAAGGCAGGCGGTAGAGTCCCAGCGCATCAAAAAAGTGGCGCCGCAGGAAGTTAAATACGCGATTGAGCGGGGTACGTGTATTCCGGGGGTGCGCGGGAAGTTACACACGCGATTGAGCGAGGTACGTGTATTCCGGGGGTGCGCGGGAAGTTACACGCGCGATTGAGCGGGGTACGTGTATTTCAGGGGTGCGCGGGAAGTCAAATATGCGATTGAGCGGGGTACGTGTATTTCGGGGGTGCGCGGGAAGTTACACACGCGATTTGGCCGGGTACGTGGATTTCAGGGGTGCGCGGGAAGTTCCACACGCGATTTGGCTGGGTACGTGGATTTCAGGGGTGCGCGGGAAGTTCCACACGCGATTGAGCGGGGTACGTGTATTCCGGGAGTGCGCAGGAAGTTACACACGCGATTGAGCGAGGTACGTGTATTCCGGGGGTGCGCGGGAAGTTACACACGCGATTGAGCGGGGTACGTGTATTTCGGGGGTGCGCGGGAAGTCAAATATGCGATTGAGCGGGGTACGTGTATTTCGGGGGTGCGCGGGAAGTTACACACGCGATTTGGCCGGGTACGTGGATTTCAGGGGTGCGCGGGAAGTTCCACACGCGATTTGGCCGGGTACGTGGATTTCAGGGGTGCACGGGAAGTTCCACACGCGATTGAGCGGGGTACGTGTATTCCGGGAGTGCGCGGGAAGTTACACACGCGATTGAGCGAGGTACGTGTATTCCGGGGGTGCGCGGGAAGTTACACACGCGATAGAGCGGGGTACGTGTATTTCGGGGGTGTGCGGGAAGGCAAATATGCGATTGAGCGAGGTACGTGTATTCCGGGGGTGCGCGGGAAGTTACACACGCGAATGAGCGGGGTATGTGTATTTCGGGGGTGCGCGGGAAGTTCCACACGCGATTTGGCTGGGTACGTGGATTTCAGGGGTGCGCGGGAAGTTCCACACGCGATTTGGCCGGGTACGTGGATTTCAGGGGTGCGCGGGAAGTTCCACACGCGATTGAGCGGGGTAAGTGTATTTAGGGGGTGCGCGGGAAGTCAAATATGCGATTGAGCGGGGTACGTGTATTTCGGGGGTGCGCGGGAAGTTACACACGCGATATTATCAGGGTATGTGTATTACAGGGGTGCGCGGGGAGCAGCACACGTGAATTGCACGTGTGGGTCCTCCCAGGTGTACCCTCTACACCCTCCACGGCCCCTGCAGGAGGCTCACACCACAGGGGCCTACCCAGCACATGTCCTGCAGGCACCCCATCCACCTTGGCCCAGCCAACCCACATATCAACTAGCACTACTGCCCACCAACGCATGTCCCCTTGCACCCCCAGCCACCAGGGGCAGCCTCCACCAGGCCCCCACCCATGTCTCCCACCACCCCCACCCCCCAGCACTGTGGGGCACCTGCCAGCAGGCCCCCACCCATGTCCAACCCATGTCTCCCAGCACCCCCACCCCCCAGCAGTGCAGGGGCAGCCTCCACCAGGCCCCCACCCATGTCTCCCACCACCCCCACCCCCCAGTCACCAGGGGCAGCCTCCAGCAGGCCCCCACCCATGTCTCCCACCACCCCCACCCCCCAGCAGTGCAGGGGCAGCCTCCACCAGGCCCCCACCCATGTCTCCCAGCACCCCCACCCCCCAGCAGTGCAGGGGCAGCCTCCACCAGGCCCCCACCCATGTCTCCCACCACCCCCACCCCCCAGCACTGTGGGGCACCTGCCAGCAGGCCCCCACCCATGTCCAGCCCATGTCTCCCAGCACCCCCACCCCCCAGCAGTGCAGGGGCAGCCTCCACCAGGCCCCCACCCATGTCTCCCACCACCCCCACCCCCCAGTCACCAGGGGCAGCCTCCACCAGGCCCCCACCCATGTCTCCCAGCACCCCCACCCCCCAGCAGTGCAGAGGCAGCCTCCAGCAGGCCCCCACCCATGTCTCCCACCACCCCCACCCCCCAGCAGTGCAGGGGCAGCCTCCACCAGGCCCCCACCCATGTCTCCCACCACCCCCACCCCCCAGTCACCAGGGGCAGCCTCCAGCAGGCCCCCACCCATGTCTCCCACCACCCCCACCCCCCAACAGTGCAGGGGCAGCCTCCACCAGGCCCCCACCCATGTCTCCCACCACCCCCACCCCCCAGCACTGTGGGGCACCTGCCAGCAGGCCCCCACCCATGTCCAACTCATGTCTCCCAGCACCCCCACCCCCCAGCACTGTGGGGCACCTGCCAGCAGGCCCCCACCCATGTCCAACCCATGTCTCCCAGCACCCCCACCCCCCAGCAGTGCAGGGGCAGCCTCCACCAGGCCCCCACCCATGTCTCCCACCACCCCCACCCCCCAGTCACCAGGGGCAGCCTCCACCAGGCCCCCACCCATGTCTCCCACCACCCCCACCCCCCCAGTCACCAGGGGCAGCCTCCACAAGGCCCCCACCCATGTCCAACTCATGTCTCCCAGCACCCCCACCCCCCAGCACTGTGGGGCACCTGCCAGCAGGCCCCCACCCATGTCCAACTCATGTCTCCCAGCACCCCCACCCCCCAGCACTGTGGGGCACCTGCCACCAGGCCCCCACCCATGTCTCCCACCACCCCCACCCCCCAGCACTGTGGGGCACCTGCCAGCAGGCCCCCACCCATGTCCAACCCATGTCTCCCAGCACCCCCACCCCCCAGCAGTGCAGGGGCAGCCTCCACCAGGCCCCCACCCATGTCTCCCACCACCCCCCAGCACTGTGGGGCACCTGCCAGCAGGCCCCCACCCATGTCCAACCCATGTCTCCCAGCACCCCCACCCCCCAGCAGTGCAGGGGCAGCCTCCACCAGGCCCCCACCCATGTCTCCCACCACCCCCACCCCCCAGCAGTGCATGGGCAGCCTCCACCAGGCCCCCACCCATGTCCAACTCATGTTCCCCACCCAACATGTCATCACAATCCAGAACCCTGGTCTCTATGGTCAGCCCCCAAATGCAAAACACCCACCCGAGTATTGCATCCACCCACTCATAATTTGCAATTACATCACAGAACACCAATTGCAAGTTCCGAAACAAACACATGTCCCTCACATACACCCAATGGGTGTCAGTGAATCTCACAACACATAACATGAAATGCATGAAAACAATGAGATACCACACATTGAAGTTCAACAAAAAAATAATGTATTAAAGGAAACATGAATAGAATCAAAAATGAAGAAACAGAAATGTGAATGTAAAAAAATGAAAAGAAGCATGTCCGTTCAAAATTAAAAAAAAAATGAATATTGAAATCCAAAGTAATGTTGTACAAAGTCAATGTCTACAAAACAAAATCCAATGGGAAATAAAAATAAAAGCCATTGATCCATGGAGAATGTTAAAAAAGAAAGTATGTACAAGTCTACAACTATGTACAATGCAAGAAGCCAGGGTCCATTATCCCAACAAAATAAAGGAAACCTATCTAACTACACTAACTAATAAAAAAAATATATACAAAAATGTGGCCAATGTCCAAAAGGTCCAAATGAAACAAAAACAAAAATGAAACCTAACACTACCTACATAACTATGTACAAGGGCAGCGGGCTAGTTCCACGGCTCACTTCTGGATGTGCCGGGCCAGGGCATCATCGAACTCCTCCTCAATGTCCCGGAGGTGGTCCTCCTCCATGGCCCCGAGGGTCCGCAGGGCCGTCGACGTGTCCACCTCCAAACCCCTGCGGATTGCCTCGAGGCACTCGGCCCGCCTCAGGGCCCTCTGCATGGAGTTCTCCGCCCTGACCATTGAGCGCCGTGCCTCTTCCGCCCGCTGCCGCTCCGCATCTATGGCGTGGCCCAACCGCTGCCACACGGAAGACACTTTTTGTCCTGGGTCCTCCTGCCCTCCGGCCGATGCCTGCCCCTCCGATGTCGAAGGCCCCGAGCCTTCATGGCTCCCACCATGGTGCTGCTGCTGCTCTGCCTCTGCCCCTGCACTGCCTCCTGCTGCCTGCACATCCTCCGCCGGCTGGGGTGCAGTCGTTGACGTGGCCACCCCTGCTGGACGTCCGACTCCCGACTGTGGCAGGGATGCCTCCTCCACCAGCCTGGCCGCACCGTCAGAGGCAGCTCCACAGGGCACCCAGGTGACTGATGGGTGGGAAGATGGCACAGAGTACGACTGGCGCGTAGGGGGTCCAGCTGAGGAGGGGGTCGTGGCAAGCCCCATCAGACGGAGGAATCCGGCCTGGGTGACCTGTCCCAGCAGGCTGACGTGGTCAACGAGCCATTCGAGATGACGTGCAGTCTCTTCATGAAAAGACTGCAGGTCACCTCGCATGGCCCGTTGACGCAACGCCACACCAGCCAGGACAGGCTCAACCCGGGCCTGGATAGCCACGTCCGCAGGCAGAGGAAGGCCAGTTGACGTCAGCTCATCCCCTGCCTGAAAACTGGTCTGGACATAGGCATCCCTGCTGGTGCAAGATGATGCAGGGACAGGATCAGGGACAGGATTGCACACAGGCACCTCCGCGGCGGCCTGTGCTGCCTCCTGTCCCTGGTCCTGCACTGCACCACTAGCACCAGTGGGATCCCCACCCCCAGACCCCATCTCTGGTGCTTGCACGGCCTCCTCCTCCACCAAACCCCCCACCAACCTGGATGACTCTGTGCCATCTTCCCCCGTTGGGCCCTGTGGGGTCCCAGCTGCCCCTTCTGCTGCCGAGGAGTCCAACTGCAACCTCTGCCTCTTGGACCTCCCCCCGGCAGCTGCGGCCTGGGACGCGGCACCGGACTCCTCACTCCCCGACGAGATGACAACATGGGAGGGGAGCCGGGCCTTGCGTCTCCGGCTGGCGGTGGGATCCCCGCTGCTGTGCTCCACAGCACCTTCTCCGCCCTCTTCATCAGTTGACGCTGCAGACAGGGAGAAGCAAAACACACGCATCAGGGCAATGTACAATGGACACATACACACATGACAGTTGTACATGAGTGGCATTGGCAAACCTCAGACATGTCATCACGATCCCCAACACACATGTCATTACAACTCGCACACACGAGCCATACCACAGCCATATCGCAACTGCCAACACCATCCATACACATACAACAGCATGAGCAGCCAAAGGTGAGCCAGACATCACATGCAACACAGGAAGTGCACCACACATGTACACACACCACCACACTTGCATGCATGTGTACACCTCTGGCAAGTGTCGCAGTGTTCAGACGGGCATCCATGTCACATCTGCCCATCAGGCTTCCACATACCGCTGTCACATGCATCCATGTTGCATCACTGTTGCACCCTTGTCAAATACACACACATGCACATGTACACAGCGCTGAAACATGCAGCTGAAAACAACATACATGCGTGACATCACGGACATGTCTACTCACATACAGATTCATATAAACTTGTGTGCCCACACAACTGCATTTGGCATGCAAGCCCACACACACAGGCACCATCCATGTCTCACACATTACAGCCCTCGCATGTGTCAGCCCCACGGCCCTGTACACCCGCACCCATACTCGACCCCATACAAACAGATGTGCAACCTGCACACTACTGAACAATCACCACACGCACTGCTCACAATCAGGATGCATGTACACTCACCGCTCGACTCCAGACGGGTCTGCCTCTCAAGGACCTGGACGTGGAGCGCTGGGGATATGTGTTCCAGGACCCTCATCTGTTCCTCCGACAAGTGGCCCCGGCGCCCCTTGGCATCTGCTGCCTTCAAGAGGCGCCGGGCCTTGTTCAGGGTCCTGGACCTGAAGTCCTCCCAGCGCTTCTTGACATGTTGGAAGTCGCGGACTGCCACCCCCTCCGCGTTGATGGCAGTCACGATGTCAGTCCAGATCCGAGTCCGTCCTTCCTTGTCGGCGCGGGAACTTCCGAAGAGGGCATCATACTGCCCCAGGACTTGCTCCACCAGGACACCAACTTCGGTGGCACTGAAGCTGGTGCCCCTCTGCCTCTCTGGCCGGGGGTTGTCAGTGGTCACAGATGGAGTTTGCCCCGACATGACAACCCCAGAGGCAGGAGTGGGTGGGCAACTGGGTCCTGGGGCTGGGCTGTGGAGCGATGGAATCCCAGTCGGGAGTCTTTGGTTCCAGCAGGGGTGGTCACACCAACAGCACCCCTGGCTGATGTGCAGGCAGCAAATGGCAGGGCACGTGGGCAGCAGGCAGTCAGGCAGCAGCAGATGGCAGGTGGGAGCGTGCTCGGGGCTCTGGGGGGCAGTAGTTCGGCCTTCTGGGCAGGAGCGTGGTCTTCAGTGTGCTTACGCGTGGCCAGCTTGATACGGAGTGATTTGGCACATGAAAATTCTGCACGTCAGCGTGTAATTCGAGGAAAGGCCCTTAGCGCGTAAGCGCGTCTGCACGCATACGCATTTTCATTGGACCAAAGGCCCTCAGCGCGTGAGCGCGTCTGTGACGTGACGTGCGAGGGAGTATCCCTCATTGCACGTGATGACAGAACACACGTGGATTTCAACCAATCGCGTGTGAAAGTTCACGGCACCCCTGAAATCCACGTAGCCAGGCCAATCGCGTGTAGAATTTCTCGCGCACCCCTGAAATCCACGTACCCAGCCCAATCGCGTGTAGATTTTCTCGCGCACCCCTGAAATCCACGTACCCAGGCCAATCGCGTGTAGAATTTCTCACGCACCCTGAAATCCACGTACCCAGCCCAATCGCGTGTAGATTTTCTCGCGCACCCCTGTAATACACGTACCCAGGCCAATCGCGTGTAGAATTTCTCGCGCACCCCTGAAATCCACGTACTCAGGCCAATCGCGTGTAGATTTTCTCGCGCACCCCTTTACTACACGTACCCAGGCCAATCGCGTGTAGATTTTCTCGCGCACCCCTGAAATCAACGTACCCAGGCCAATCGCGTGTAGATTTTCTCGCGCACCCCTGTAATACACGTACCCAGGCCAATCGCGTGTAGAATTTCTCGCGCACCCCTGTAATTCACGTACCCAGGCCAATCGCGTGTAGAATTTCTCGCGCACCCCAGAAATCCACGTACCCAGCCCAATCGCGTGTAGATTTTCTCGCGCACCCCTGAAATCCACGTACCCAGCCCAATCGAGTGTAGATTTTCTCGCGCACCCCTGAAATCCACGTACCCAGGCCAATCGCGTGTAGAATTTCTCGCGCACCCCTGAAATCCTTGTACCCAGCCCAATCGCGTGTAGAATTTCTCGCGCACCCCTGAAATCCACGTACCCAGCCCAATCGCGTGTAGATTTTCTCGCGCACCCCTGAAATCCACGTACCCAGGCCAATCGCGTGTAGAATTTCTCGCGCACCCCTGAAATCCACGTACCCAGCCCAATTGCGTGTAGATTTTCTCGCGCACCCCTGAAATCCACGTACCAAGCCCAATCGCGTGTAGATTTTCTCGCGCACCCCTGTAATACACGTACCCAGGCCAATCGCGTGTAGATTTTCTCGCGCACCCCTGAAATCCACGTACCCAGCCCAATCACGTGTAGATTTTCTCGCGCACCCCTGTAATACACGTACCCAGGCCTATCGCGTGTGGGGACACCCGCACACCCCTGAAATACACGCTCCCCGCTCTGCGTTTGCTGCTGCCCTTTGCGCTGGATTGGGGATTTTGATGGCTTTTCCCTGCGCAAGGGGCGTAACTGACGCTGCTGCAGGGTCGCTGCGCCACTCTGCGCCACGGCTGGTTGTGGATGTTGGAATCCATGAATACGCTGTGCGCCTGAATGTGTTTCGGCGCACGCGGCTGGCGCAGACTACCGCACGCGCACACTGTGCGCCAGCCGCGTGCGCCACTTGTGCGCCGAATTCTATGAATTGGCCCCTTGATGTCAAATAAATGTACTTTACAAAATGTACAATCTTGCTGTTTGCTTTTAAATCACAGTTTCATATTCCGAATTGTGACACGCTGTGTTGTGACATAATGTGTGTTGTCTACTGGGTTCTGTGTAAAGTCGCGTAGGACTGGAGACGACTGGGTGCGTTTGATGACGCACCCTGTAACGTCACGGAGAGAGGCAGGGAATATGAATGCTTTCATAATGTCAGGCTTAGGGGCGGGAGATATGATTTAGTGTCGCAAAAGCAAGTCAGCCAGGTCAATAGCGCCAGTCATAGGATTATCACATAATGTCGGCGCACACCAGCCTGATTTATCGTTTCTTTAGTGGACAAAAAGTCGGGTGAGGCCCATAGGAAATTGTACTATCAGCGGACAAAAGGAGGGTTCGTAGAACACTTTCAACCTGACAACGAACAATACAAACAACGTTCTCAGAACACCCCCATTTTGTGTAATTGCAACCGTTTCGGGACACCGCAAGTGTTCTTAGAACACATTCAACTTGACAGATTACAATACGGACAGCGTCCTAAGGACACCCCCACTTTGTGTATTTACGAACATTTAAATACACCGCAAGTTTTTAAGCTCGATTTTACCTTCCTTGCGAACAAAAAGGACACATACTCCGTCCTCTGAACACCCCACCATTTAGTTTATTTACAAAATGTCAGAACAGCCATGTTCTCCGCGGACAAATCGAACACAACAAAAGCGTCTAGCACAAAAAAAATACAACATTGAACATATCTCATACTCCCCCACCCTCCCCAAACACTCTTACACACCAACACACGCCACTAAATACAATTTTTAATTCAAGTTTCACCGCGCTGTCCGAGGTCGGCGGCGAATGCAAGATGGCGGGCGCGACAGAAAATCTGACGCGCATCACGCACCACACCGCCCAATCAGCAAACACTTTGCATGTCCGCGGACATGACGCAAGCCCATGGGCCAATCGGGGTGCTGTCCGTGGAGCGAACAGGGAAGTCCGTCCGCGAAGCAAACACAGATATCACTAATTTTTTTGCCTTACATTTTGGTCATTTTTTAAAAAACTACTGGACGGATTTACACCAAATTTGCAAAAGCCGCCGCTCCTGCCGCAAATTTGGTGTAAATCCGTCCAGCGGTTCGGGCTGTAGCCGTGCGAAAAGTTTTTTCGCATTATGTCTATAGGAAAAAACAAAGTTTTGGGACCCCCCTATAACTTTGCCCCCCTGGACCAAACCTCTCCAAACTTTGCAAAATAATTCAGAGTGGGCCATATACTTTTTTTGCAAAGTTTGGTGAGGATTCGTCCAGGGGGAGCGAAGTTATAGGCCACCCAAGAAGTGCTCTTCCTATTATTATTTACTTATTTTTTTAAATTTTTGTAACGCGCCAACATGCCCGCAGGCCTCAGGGTGCACACAGAACAAGACAAAGACGAAGACAAACAGGCATGAGAGGCAGAAAGGAAGAGTCAGAGGGTTATTCCAGGTTGAAGAGGTGAGTTTTTATGGCACGTTTGAACACGGTGTAGCTCTGGATATGCCGTATCCTAACTGGGAGTGTGTTCCAAAGAAGGGGACCCTGAGCATCAGAGTAGTACCTCCAAATTTGGCTGTCCTGAATTTAGGATGTTTGAGAGTGATCGTAGAGGAAGAGCAAAGGTTTCTCACATTAGTTTTGGTACTAATACGGGATGACAGATAAGTGGGACCGCTAAAACTGAGGCATTTGTGGGTCGTTGTAAGGATCTTGTGTGTTATGCAATGTTTGACAGGAAGTCAGTGGAGTTTTTTCCTGAAGGTAGAGAGGTGTGTACGACAAGACTGATTAAAGATGTTGCGCACAGCATTATTCTGAACCACTTGTAGAGATTGGATGTTGGAGGCTGTGGTGCCCGCCAAGCGGCTGTTACAATAGTCCAATCTTGAATTTATTAGTCCAGAGGACAAGAACGCACAGTTCTCTTCTGACATAAATGGGCGAATGAATCCTATTCTCTTATTTATAAGACCACAGCTAGATTTGATGTTGGGAAAATGGGATTTCATGTAGAGTTCTTCATCAAGAACAACTCCTAGGGTCTTGACTTTCTTTTGGACAATAATGTTATTAAGTTAATATTAAACCGTACGAATTGGTTTCTGCAGGCATTTCCCTTTAAAATGTTCCTTAAAGCCAGAATCCTGTAAACCTGGCCTGTGATTATTCAAAGCTTTGTTTTCAAGGAGGAAGGTCCAGATGACTACTTTTTAATAAAACAGACACACCATTAACCAGTAATGAAACAATTGTTGGTAAACATACATGAAATTGAAGGCATCATATTCTGAAAGCAAAGTTTTCATGTTGCTTCACAGTTCATGAGGGACACCGGGTAAACAGTCACAGTCCTGTTCCTCTAGTAATGCTGCTTCAAAAGACAAGATCTCCACACACACACACACACACAATGAACTTTCGGCCTGATGAAGAACAGTAGGCCAATGTCTTATTTGTCTGTTCCTGACTTGGTGTTTCAGAACATGTGGTCATCTTATTTGTATGAAGTTACCGACTCCACTATGGAGAAAGGGGGAATTACCACCCCATTACAAGGTTGGCGGGTGGTAATTCCCCCTTATCCTCCATGGCCCTTCCCCATTCCCATTTTTGCCCCATAGGGCTCAATGGGAATGGGGAAGGCGCTAAGTACGGTGCCGCACATTGCGGCACCGTAATTAGCACCAAGGTCCGTTTGCGGGTCCCTACTTTAACGGCTGGTCTACACCAGTCGTTAAGGTCGGGTCCCGCAAAGGGACCTCGTAATTAGGTGCTAATAGGTTAACGGCGCCGCAGCCTTTTACGGCGCTGTTAACCCATTAGCGCCTGGGTCGTAATGAGGCCCACAGACTGGGAGTAGAGCTTACATGGAGAAGCAGCCTCGATCTGTTAATGTTCCTACTTGTCCTGGGCCTTTAAAACAACAAGCC
Organism: Ambystoma mexicanum; assembly: GCF_040938575.1. Lineage (NCBI taxonomy): Eukaryota > Metazoa > Chordata > Amphibia > Caudata > Ambystomatidae > Ambystoma > Ambystoma mexicanum. The sequence goes on along the minus strand of NC_090924.1, from coordinate 1,106,595,126 downwards.
AGAAGTGAGTTTAATGACCCCTGTGCATTCTGATATATGCCCCAGGAAATTAGTAGACCCCTGAGGAGTTCTTTATGAACTGTGCCATTAAATAGAGAATGTGTCTTTTGTTGGAAGCTTTGTGGAAGTATACTTAATAGAATACCCTATATTGTACGATGGTTTAGGGCATACTGTCTTGTGCCAGTTGCCAAATATTAATTAAACTATGAGTTTTCTGACACACAATTTTATTTTGTTCTTACACCCTCAGAAACTGGGTTACCATGTGTTCTCATCGTCTACAGGCAATGCCTCTTCCTTCTGTAAATGTGTTATTATAAGTTATTTGTGAATGAGATTGACATTCCTGAACCTCTAATAAATATAAATCAAACATTTATGGATTTGTGAAATGGTGTACAATGAGATTCACAGCAATTGTTAGAATTTTTGACCCATGAAAACCATAGTTTACTGAAAAGACAAATCTCCATTTGCATTTGATTACCCCCTAAAGTGGAATATGAAGGAGGTTATTGTATCACATGTATTCCCAAGGAAGTGGTATCAATGTAAATAACAAATGCCAATTTTTCCAAATAACTTTGCACAAAAAAAAAGTATTCTGCCTAAACTGACTCCTAATGGTAATTAAAATGAAGCATTGATTCCTTTTCAATCTCAAATGTATGATCCAAAGATCTAGATCTAGATATTGTTTTCTACAAATTAAAAGCTTGTGTCCTGACCCCAATCCTGTAGATAAAGTAGCCAAACATGCCATGCTCAGTATTCTTATATGCATGTCCAAATTAGAAACCATAACACAAAAGGGCATAGCTGCCAGTGTGGATTTGATCATACTGCTAGTTGTGTATGATTTCTTATTAAAAAAAAGCTGTAATGGCATTGAAATAATTGCCAAGGTCCCTAACCCATGGACTGAAATGCAAGTAACATAGCAAATGTTGCAGTAAATAAATCAAACAGTCTGTAACAATTGCAAACAACAAGCTAGCCTTCTTAAATTGGCTAGAACATGGGATTTATTTCATGTTAATCTCATCTTTTTTCACTATTGTAGGTGAAACATTTAAAAAAGATGCATACCAGTTCATAGATTTAAACAAATGGTACAGAGCATGAGTCCCATGATGAACGTAAACAGTGTTTTGAAAGTACAACAGTTTAAGACTTCACATTTGAACAAAATATCAATGCAAGCGGAAGTGGGTACATAGCATAATTGCGTACCATACTACACATCTGCACATTTAAAGTAGACAAAATATTGGAAGTACAAACTAACAAAAATATCTAATCTAAACAAACAAAAAATGTGTGTCCTCAAAGAAAGAGACCCCAGCTCATGTGGGTATGACTGCAGTAAACAATGACCAATCTTAGGTCTACATATGGAACATGATTCACTAAACTCAATGTAGACAGGTTCCTGTAGAGCCAAGTCCTTGGACGTTTCGACTCCCAAAGGGTGGTGCCTTTTTCTGGGACTTAGCATTGTGTCTTCCTGAAAGTGAGAGCACACATGAAGAGAACTTTTAAAAGCAAGAAAATCTCTGACTCTTTTACAAGGGTGGGAGGGATCTGTTAATGATCTATGGGGGGTTAGGTGGGTTAGGTGGGTTATATCTCCTATAGTAGTAATAGCAAATAACCTTGTGCTTAGGTCGGGGTGACTGAGATGATGAAATCACTAGCGCTCACAGATGCGCTGAAGTGCCACTACAAGCAGAATCATCTGTGGCGGAGCCACGGGCTGGTAGTACAGTCAAATCGGAGTCCAGAGTGAATCTGTGTTGACAGAGGGCAAGTGGAAGTGTGAGGGTGGACCTATAGGTGGTTCTGGAGAGAAGAGTACCCAAAAGGGGTAGTACGCTTACCTGGAATGGTTGGTAGCTTTGCTTGAGGCTGATAACAATAAAGATGCATGTAAGGTTGAGGCAAATTGCTGTAGTCTGAACAAGCACGCTGGAGGGGCAGCAAGGCAATGGTGGCCCTTATACTGCATGAGTCAGAAAATGGAAGAAAAGAAAGAAAATGAGGTATGGGTGACAACATAATGTTAAATTGAGGCCAGTGTGCAGCCATATTTGTGCAAGTAAGTAGCAGTGTAATTCAGAAACGGGGTGGGACCATACCTTGGGTTCTGATGGTCACATGCGGGAGGCAGTGTGAGTGAAGAGTGGCATCGGATTCGCACACACTTGGGTGATAAAAACTTGATTTTGGCATACGGTGGTGAGTGGACCCAACACTGTGCTGCAAATCAGGGGAGAGAAGAAGAAGTATGTTGTAGTAATGATGTAGAAATGATGCGGACCACATTGTATGTGTGGGCCGCTGATGGCTGTAGGACCCATGCAAGCTGTAACGCTTACAATGAGTTGGGTGGTGGATGCTCAATGTGCCGAGCTGAATCGATCTGGTCTTGTTCGTAAGAGCTGTGCTGTGGGGTCGTGGACGCATGCTCAACAGAGTAATATACTGTTTGACAAGGTGCACACATGCGTGGAAGCAGCGTCAGCTTTTTGGTTCGGGTGAGCAATGCTGTGGGAGATGTTTGCAGACTACTATATCTGTTGCTATGGTAACCTGTACTGGCTGCCGGCATTGTAGGCTGGTAGCTGTTTGCAGCTGTAAACGCTGATTTGATCATTAATGGAATAGCAGGCTGGGCATCGGGTGTGTCTGTCATCTAACCCTGCCTTGTCGGACAGAAGGTCACCCCAGGTAGGCACTCGGAAAGTATGTGCGGGCCGCACATTCCTGTGGCTAGTAAGACTGTATTAGTGTGCATGTGTCAGAGTGGGACACCTATGAATGGAAACACAGTTGTTAAATGGAGGCTTTGTGATTGAAGCCCACTATTTGGAGCAATGAGTAAAATGTGAGATGTAAAATGTAAAATGGCCCTGGATAGTCGTGTGCTTATTCTAGCGTCATAGGGATCTCTTCATGTGTATCCCTGAATGTAAAGTCTAGGAAGGGGAACCTGTGTCCATGTTAGGCTATTTGGAGCATGTTAGGCTGGGTATAACTAAATGAAGTGGACTGTTAGTCAACAGCAGGGGCCTGCAAGGGCAGGGCTCCGCTGCAGGCTACGCTAAAGGGTGCATAGTGTTGTAGCGGGCGGAGGAGGGTGAAAGGGGTAGGGCCATGATGCACTAAGGCAGTATAAATAGAGCTGGAAAAGGGACAGCTAAGTACATATAAAGAGGCAGGATTGTGTTGACCTGTGCCTAAACCCATCCCCTGTTCTAATATATGCGTGTTGTTAAGGCCCATAGCAATTGATTGCAACTTAAAGATCCACCAGGCTTCTTTGTAATTCAATGTGTTCCTGGTGTTAGAGGAGTCTGTATCTTGCTGAGGACCCACCATTTGAGATCATACTGATTATACTGATGTTCAATCTAGTGGGACACCAGAGGGGCAGTGTGCATGTGACAGAGGTACATGGGACATGGGCATTCGATAGCATAAATCACATTTGATGTTTTGCAATTAGAAAAGTGAAGTATGGTCCAGTCTCTGCCTGAAATTTTGAACAATTTCATTTTGCATGGAAACCAGCAGACCGAGCAAGAGCCGCAGGGGTAGTGTCCTGACAGATCCCTTAGGTTCCATAGTCCAGACCTTGAGGCTGTCTTCGGCAGTCGGGCATGTGTCAGAAATTAGCTAAAATTTCTGGGCTGGTTTCTGCCATTCTTGGAAGGGGTTTATCAAGCAGACTCTGTTGGACCAGTGGCCAGAATTGTTTAATAATGCCCTTGATCTTGTTGGTATCGGGACAAAATGTGGTGACACACATAATGATGTTACTGTCGGCATCCCTGTTTCATGGCTCCAGAAGTGTTTCCCTCAGAGCACATAGACCACTCTTCCAGGTGTTATTGAGCAATTTCCTTGGGTTGCCACATGCTGCTAGTCTTGATTCCAGTTGTTCAGCAACAATGGCTATACTGTTGTGTTTCCGAACAGTTTCTCCTCAGTCTTAAGAACTAGCTGAACGGCAGATTGTTCTTGAGATTATGCGGGTGGATGCTCCTGTAGTGCAGTAATGTATTCCTGTCTGTCTCCTTCTTATAAAGAGTGCATATAACCTTGCCGCCTTGTGCCTTGATGGTCAGGTCCAGGAAATAGATTGATGACTGGTTGTTAGCAATAGTGAATTGTATTTCCGTGGATTGGGTATTCAACCAAGATATATCTTCACCACATATAGATATTGTTCTGAAATGGGTTGGTTATTAGAAAGCAACCATGCCCACAACCTATAATAGAATCAGCCAGAGAATAAGAACATTATAGGTAATCCAATGTTTATATCTGATGATATTACTTATCAGAGAAAAACAAGTGAATGTTATGCTGTCAAATATATGTTTCAAATGGTTTGTGTTTTCTTTGAAATGCAGTGCGGTCATGAATTTTCATATTTGAGCTTATTGCTTATTTTATCTATAATAATTTTATGAACTTGTTTTCATATGAAGCAATGTTTGTGGGCGTTGTGGATGTAAAATAATATTGAGATAGTAGTAGTCAGGTTGTGTTTCTTGTTGAAGAAAGTCTTCCTATATTTGTGTGGAATATTATGGACCATTTTCCTAGAATTTAAAGTTAGGGAGGGAACTTGAATTTTGAATATTTTGAATACATTATGTGGAGGCATCATGAAGCAAGACACAGACAACAGATTCAAATTTCAAAACAATCTGTTTAATTAAAGTAAATGTAACAATGGTAGAAGGCCTAACTTGCCCTATGCTAAGGTGGGATTTCCCTTCCTGAACAAAATTAAGGAAAGTCTGAGTCAAAGAGCTCAACTAAAATGTTCTCTGTGTCTAAAACCTATCTGTGCCCTCACAACTAAAGAAAAATACTGTGTAGGGATTTCAATAACCAAATAAATTATGATCAACACAAAGTTCTGAGCTTCTCCCAGCTCTAGCTTCTTCCTCAGCTCCACCTCCCCCAGTTTAAAACAGTTCCACGAAAGGTCTTAAGGTTACCTTTCTCCAGTTCAAGACAATACAGGTCTGTACAATCCTTGAGGTTCCCTTCCCAAATTCCAAGCAACACAGTTCAAAAGAAACAGGTCTTGAGGCTCCATCCTCAAGACCGCACTTGCAGCTCCTCAAGTATCAGGGTTCCCTTCCCCAAGACTTTAAAGTAATAGCTAGTATTTGCTTGTCAAAATGCAACACAAATCTTGGTCAACCTGACCCTCCTTCAGAATAGCTTTACCAATTTGCTTACAGTGCTTCTTCCTAGTTGTATTTCACAATGCCTTTAGCTTTCACAGTTTCAGGCTTACTGGTCTAAGCGCAGTTGGCAGACCACATGGTCAACCCATCATAGGTCACACAACCGGGATCCCTAGGCTCATCAGCGTGCACAGGTTCTTCTTTACCTGTCTTGTGGACAGATTTACATTCACTTAGTTTCTCTTAGTCTGCCTCTTGGCTTTTATTGGCAGTTTCACACTTTCTTGGCTTCTCCTACTTTGCTTCTTGGCCTTGCCATTCCATGTCACACCTCTCACCAGACTTTGGCCTTGCCACACTGTGTCCATTCATGAACATAAAAGTTCACTTCATGGTGGTCCAATTCATGTCCAACCTTTATTTTAAACTCTTTCAGACTTGTGCTTCTTTTTTGTAGGCTACTTTCACTTGGGCACTTTCCTTCTTTTAGCTTTCATCAGTTACTTGCTTTGCCCATAAAGTTTTATTTCCATTTAGTGTTCAGAGTGCTTAATTTCATGGTTTCTTTTGTTAGCCATTATGTATTAATCCACTTATTTGCTCGTTTTGATTCAATTTGTTACGCAATATGTATAATTCAACTTAATTTCAAGTTTGTATTCGGTTTGGTATTCAATATGCATAGTTCATCTTAATTTCAAGTTTGTATTCGGTTCAGTATAACTTTACCTATATGTGGTCTGCTACGAGTGCTCCAGGTTGTGAGTGTCTTCCTCTAACACTCGCTGGTCCTCGGTGTTCCTTTTGCTACTCCGTGAGCCCCGATTGCATGCCGGGTGATGTCTTCTGCATGCCAGCAATTCCTGTGTTCCTGCACGGACAGCGTCCCGTCTCTTACTTGCTTGCACACCAGCTAGTCGCTTTCCAATCTGGAGGCTCCCACACTGCAACTGTACGGCCCACTCACCTTGGGCCCCACAAGCTTTCTGGGATGTTGGTCGGTGCCCTGACTTCTTCACATGTCCCACTACAGTTGCCTCCTCACAACACTGATCCCCTGCTGGTTACCTGTTGCTCTCTTTGCTTGTTGCACTGGTCTCCATTTATACAGCTGCAAACCCTTGACAGTTTGTAAGTGTGGATTCCTAATTGGATATGTCTGACCATGTTTAAAGGGACATGCCTGAATCTGTAAGTAATCTGCAGGCATCGACTTCGTCCTAGTATTAGAGTGATAAAATGAAGATTTAATGTTCATTACTCTTAGTCGCCTCTTCCTTGTCCTGTACTTTCAAAAGTTGAATGTGGGGAAATGAGGGGAGAGATTCTACAATAGCCCATAAAGGCCAGGGGAGGGTAAGGTTGGTCTTCCATAGGGAAAGGGAGATACCATGTCTCAACTGTGGGCACTCCACTCCCAATCCTCAAGGACCCTCCACCGAAGTGATCCTCTCTTGCGTCTCCACCCCCAGGGTCAGGATCCAAAAGCAATGGCCTTTCCTTGGTTACATGAGAAGAGTATCCTGGGGGGTAGGAGTGAGAATACCCTCAGGTTTCTCACAATCGGAAGATTAAGATGAAAATAGGATGTTTTTTGTCCCAAATTGTGAGGATGTGATTGTAATGGTGGGAAAGGAGATGCTACATAAGGGGACGCTTTGTCCACTAAAACTAAGATATGTTCCGCAGATCAAAGTCATTCCTCAACACACCCTGGCCAGGTCCTTTACATAAGTTCTCTGTGCAATTCTGCCACTCAGAATACCAGCAACAGCTCTGCATTACACTTCTAAAATATCAATGGTGGTGCCAGGAGTGATGTAATATGTGCTTCCATGTGGGACCTCGTATGCATTCCATGGTGAGGGAATATCAGGATTTTATTTTTATTTTGATTCAGAAATAAAACATTCCTTGAACTGGAGTTTTCTCTATGTTTATTATTAACATTAGTTAAAACATAATTATAGCATGGAATCAGAACTTTCAACAGCCACATTTTTTTAATGATCTATCTTTCTATATAAATATAGCCACTGTGCCTGCAATGCAAAGCATCCAGTGGTGCATTCATTAAGGGAACTCAGTCTGATACATGATCTTGAGGTGCTGTAGCCAAGGAAAAGGAACCTTTAGAGATACCTTTGGAACAGTGCTTATGGTTGATGTGTCTGCAGGGCATGGCCCATGGCTGCCATGCACAATGTGCCTGCATCATAGCCTGTGCCAATAGTCCAGCAGAACACTTTTTTGCGCTACATTCAGAAATTCGAATGTGCTGCCCATGCTCCAGCTTTTCTTATTTCACTCATCCAACTCATGATAAACAACTATAAACTGGACCAGTTCATAGGAATATAGCATTGGCATTATCTACAAATGTATTTAAATGGAATGTACAGAAATAAATACAGACTTTTGTGAATAAATTCAATCTTCTGTGTGGTACTATACATTCCACTGGCTTCCAGCATCTTTCCATTATTCCCGTTACAGCCTAATCAGCTGGATAGCACGGCTTACACCATGACAATATTAATTGGAACATTAACAACATGCTCATCATCCATGGTTCCCACAAGAATGGTGGTGGGAAAGTGATTGGTGTGGACTTTTTGGAATGAACGGGCCTCGTTCCACAATGGAGGTAAACCTAAAATGGTGCCAAATGAAAAATACTGCTAGAGGTCAAACACTCCCAATTACAGAAAAGAAACATTGGGCCTCATTACAAGCATGGCGGTCCGGGAACTACGGTACTGCTAAGCATGCCGGTACGGTTGTTCCCGGACTGCCATACTATGACCTCTGCTTGCGGGTGCCGTCTCACCCACCAGGTTTTTCCTGGTGGGTGTAACGGCACCTGCGAGCTGAGCACCTCGCGTGCACCGGCACAACTCTGATTGTGCCGGTGCATCCGACGTCCCCATCCTCATTCAGCCCTATTGGGCAGAATGGGGATCGGGAGGCCCTTGATTCCGGCACCTGCAAATGGGCAATTACCGGGTCCGCCGAGCTTGGCATGGCCCGGTTCTTGCCCATTCGTGGGTGCCAGAACACATACAACTCCGGCGGCAGCCGTGCCATTTTTAACAGCATGGCTACCTCCAGAGTTGTAATGAGGCCCATTATAATGAGGTCTGACCTGCCGGGCGAAACAGCACCCGCGATCAGACACACACAATAGCACCGACACCGTTAATAATGGTGCTGGTGCTACCGGCCTCCCCATGTCCATTGAGTCCTATGAGACTCAAATGGGAATGTGGAGTAATTTTTACTGGCACCATGTGAAGGGGAATTACCAGGTCCGGCGGGGCCAGAATGCCCCGGTACATCCCCATTGCCGGGTGCCAGTAAAAAAATTACTCCGGCAGCAGCCGTGCCAGTATTTCCTGACACGGCTACCGCCTACCTTATAATGACCCCCAGTGTGTCTTTTGAGTTCAATGTGCTGACGGCAGTAAATACACACACACTCACTCTAGTTAATGAGTCCCTGTAAGCACACTAGAGGGGGCTGGTGTTGGCATATTGCCCAGGGCATTGAAACATGCAAACACATGGAAATATTATAACATGGGAGGTTGCACATTTAAAAAAATAAGTTGCTCATTCTCCATTGGAAAATTAATTGTTATGTGTTTTATTACATTATTTTAGATGAAGGCACAGTTTAAAGATATATAAATAATGAGGGAATCCCTTCTTTTAATTAAAGCAGAGTATTTATGATGGAGATCTGAAACAAGCAAATGATACTCAACACTCAGAATGCACTTGAGCACTTTCAGTGCGACACCTTCACATCAGAGAGGGCATTCCACTTTGTCTGTGTAAATGCTTTCAACCTTTCAGCTCATGGTATTCCACTCATGAGAATGTATAAGGTTTTTTTTTTGTTTGGGGAGGGGGGGATTGTTTCTTTGTTAACTTTGAAAATGCCAATAAAAACAACTTTAAAAAATAAAAAAACAAAAAATTATAAAATAACAAAATAAAAATTAGTGCAATTCAAAAAATAGAAACACCATACTAACTATATACCTTCTTGGAGAAATACCTCGTTGGCACCATGCTTTTCAATCTTTTTTGCAGGTTTTCAATTATGTGCCTTAATATCTTTTTCATGAGATGACCCCAAGGCTTCTGAAGAAGAGAACAATAATATGCGTTCAGCCAGTTCAAGTAGAGTATTGTGCAGTAGCTGCTGCTTGTCTAAACTACCTGCAATTTGTTTCTCCTCTGTGAGCGACAGTAGAAATATTATTTGCACAGATATCATCTTTTCATAATGAGCTGTCATATTATTTGACTTGCTGTCTCCTAGACTCATTCCAAGGCTGTCTGAGACCCTGGACCTCAATACAAGGTTGCCAGTGCGGAAACAACGGTGGTGGCAAACCCGCCGCCACTGTTGTTTCCGGACCGGCAAACTACCCGCCAGGTCTGACCTGGAGGGAGTAATGCCACCCGCCTGCAGACTGAAATGGAAACACCGGCACCATTAATGACGATGCTGGTGTTTCCATGGTCCCCATTCCCCATGGGGAATAACGGAATGCTGGCTCCGGAATTACCGGATCACCGGGGTTGTAATACCCCAGTGATTCCGACAAGTCCGGAGCTGGTAATTCACTATGAGTCCGGCGGCAGCCTGCTGTTTTTTTCCGGCACAGCTACCGCTGGACTAATGAGGCCCCCTGGCGTGCAGCAGTGTATAGTTCACCTAGCAAGCCTGTCAGCGTTTTCAGTGTCTTGTTATGTTCAACTATAACGCATTTTACCAAAAAGGTATGAAAATTGAACAACACTTAAAAAAAGTGCCATTGTTTAATGACTGATATAGCTGCAGATTGGGGAGAAGACAAATAGAAAGTGAAAGATGTGTGTCCCACATAGTAATGGGAAGTGCACTCTCAGGGCCGGCGTTAGGGCAGGGCAAACTGGGCGACCGGCATTGGCACCGCAGGCGCCATTGACCCCCCCGCCGCGCCAGCTCAAGAAAGTCTTTCAAGGGCTCCCTTGAGCTAGCGTAGTGGGAGAAGGCGCCCTTTTGTTATTAAATGTGCCCGTGGGGGGCATCAGCATCAGCACCATATTCAGAAAATTACTTCCCCGCTCTGACGCGGGAGCGAGGCGGTTTGCATTGGAATAGGACGCTCATGCATTAGCATGAGCGTCCTATTGCAGTGTTTAATTCCCTGCCAGGTGCCGGAGCGGGAAGCCTGAAAAAAAATGTACGGTTCCTCCGCACCCCCTACCCCTCCCCTGTTGAACAGGGGCGCGCGGGTAGGGGGAGCATCAATTCGCCTAGCGTGCTGTTGCCGCTAAGGCCGTCCCTGTGCACTCTGTATGCTCTTAGAACCCCATTCTGACTGCTCACGAGTTTGGACGAAATAGAAATGCAATGCACCTCCTTTACATTTGCTGTATGACAGACTGTTAAATACAACATGTTTTCAGTTACGCTTTCTCAACACAGAGGTCATTGTAAGGGTTAATGCAATTACATGAAATGAATGTTTGATTTTCTGTTATATTGTTAAGTTGAATTCAAAACACAGTGGCTGATTGAGGATGCAATTTGAATAGAAAAAAGTAATTTATTTACGCATATTTTATATTTGTTTAAGGCCGCCTCAGCTGGCTCATGATTAAATAGCAACAACACATTATCAACACAACAATACAAATTCAAACATCACACTATACATACAAACAAGTCTCAAAACAAAAAGTGCATTGTGCAAAAAGTGTTATGATTATTAATATACCCCCCAAAACGTCCTAAATAAGACACAATCACCACAAATAGGCGTAGGCAGACAATACTAAACCAGCTAAGTGGAAACACACATACATAAATAAGACGGAAAATAGTAAAGCTACAGTCTACTAGGCAGGACAATTGCATAAAAGCTGAGAAACGGTCCTCTGATAGCTTATGGAGCTCTTCTGAAGGGTCCAATTACATGAGCCACAGAGCCCGTGCTCTTCTGTTTTCAAGGCTTCATAACTTTTTCAGTTACTGCAATTATGAACATATGTGATGGGCTTTCTAAACTATAGTTTCAGCAGTGAAGAAGTATGTTTTGTGCTGTAGCCCACCCTTCTGTGAAGAGGCACATGCTTTGAGGAGTGGCTGTGCCTGTCAGAGCAGCTCCTCTAATGCACATTTGTTGCACTTTGCCCTATCCAGCCTCACCCCCAGCTCAGGCCAAATTGCATTCACAGTCCTACATCCTTCATCCTATACGCAGCCCAAACATCATACATTCCAGTGATGTGACAACTGAGGTTACAGTGCAATTTCATGTGGAGATCTATTTACATGTTAATTCCTCCGATGTAACTTAATTGGGAACAAACAAAATCCCTTAATTTTGTAAGATTCATTCCTTGGTGGGTCAGAACCAGTCGCAAATTAAGTAAGTGGAGGACTAGGCATTAAACTTTGTCTTGTCTTGCACATTGTCAATTCTAAAGCAGCCGCCCAGTTCAGTGGGCAGGTTTCAATTGTATTAAATATCCTCAATTGGAATACTGGCTCATTTTTAAATGATAGTGGAGACATAGGGCCTCATTCCGTGTTCGGAGGTAACTACGCCGCAATTTGCGGCATGGCCGCCTCCGAACTCGTCCAAACTCCGGCCTGGTGAATGGAGTAATTACCGGTCCATTCCGAGGTCGGAGGGACCGGTAATTCCCCATTCACCAGGGCCATTCCCATTTGAGCCCCCATAGGGCTCAATGGGAAGGGGGAAGGCGGCAAAAACGGTACCATAAATTACGGTACCGTTATTAACCCCGGGGACCCGCAAAGGGAACTCGTAGTAAGGCGGTAAGGGTTTAACGGCACCGGTCTCGTTACCGGTGACCGTTAACCCTTACCGCCCTACTCGGAATGAGGCCCATAATCTGCCACCTGACTCTATCCTCACCAGTTAGACACTGGGCCTCATTACGAGTTGGGCGCAAAGGGATACCCACCACCGGTAAGGACACTGGTGCCGGTAATCCATTTGCGCCCTAATCCGAGTTCCCTTAGCGGGTCCCTTCGTTAACGCCTGGTTTGACCAGGCGTTAAGGACGGGACCCGTCAAGCGACTTTAGAGCTAATAACCGTACTGCAAAATGCAGTACCGTTATTAGCGCCTTCCCATTGAACCCTATGGGGGCTCAAATGGAAATGGGGAATGGCTTTTTCAATGACGACTTACCGATCCCGCAAAGGTCGGAATAGACCGGTAAGTCCCCATTGAACGAGGCGGACTTGGTACCGGTATTGGAGGTAGTCATGGCGCTAATAGCGCCATGATTACCTCCAAACTCGGAATGAGGCCCACTGTGACAGCGCGTGATGAAGTCAGTAAAGCATCATGGAAGTGTTGTCTTGCCTCATAATGATATCTCCCGACAATAATAATTCCAAAATGTCCCTGTGCCTGATGCCTGGATAGGTTGTGATGCCTACTGTGACAAAATGTACTGGCTAGTACTTCAAATGGGCTATGTAGTGAAAAGAAAGTACGGCAGTCCCCTTTGTGCGTTCCGGGCTCATTATAAAAAAACATTTCCATCATGTCCCGTAATTCAATTACTTGGTGTTTGCTTGTTTGCTTGTATAAGTCTGGCATACACTGTGGGCATAATAGTCCACTGGTGATGTCATACATGAGGCCAATAACACCTCCCAATGATGGCCTACCAGTCCATTGACAACTGACAAGAGACCACTTACAAAGCATTATACCCTAAGCAGACCAGCCAAATACAGAAATGCCATGCCTGCCCCTTCTGCCCACACACTGAATACCATTTACCAATCACTCTCAAGATGGCATGTGAGGGATGGGCCCTAAACCGTACTTGGCACCAAGGCCATTGCTGGCTCTCAATGTCCCTGCAGCGAGTCACGTTTTCTCAGCACATGTGAATGCCAACCACACGCAAAATGCAATACTTTCCCGCTTGGATGTGGGATGGCACAGATGCACAGTGTTACCTTGTAAATGCTATCAATTCCATATGGGAAAACCCGAAGGCTACCATCTTAGTGTCCCCTGCAATGATAACAAATGGGCATGCAGTGCATTGGGGAGGCAGGGAGTGTGGATCAATGCAAGGCTTTGAGCTACATAGCTGCCTTGTGACTGGCCAGGGGGGTGGGATTTCTGAAGGTAAACAAGTGCATTGTGAAAACATGCACATACCCAAGCACAGCATTTCTCTGCAATTTTAGTGAACTGGCTCCTCAATTCTGAATGCGTTTACGAATGCTCATTTTCACCTTGATATGGCAATATTAGCTTTTAATAAATGTGAGCACCTTACTTGAAACACATGTTTCCTTTGCTGTTGATATCATGTTACTCTTACTACACTGTGGCCTATCATTCTCTGAAGGTGTTCTTGGATTCACCTTTAAAGTTGAATTGGATTTATGTTGCATACAATTCAAAACAAGGCTGACATTAATGACTTCACTTCCAATGCATGCCAGTGCTGTAATGCCTGCACTATGCATGCATCTCATTTTCCATATTGAAAGGCATTCACTTGGCAGAGTCACATTCTTTGACGTAAAGGGCAAAAACGACTTACTTTGCAGTCACATTTAATATCATACACATCGAAGATGAGCACTTGGATTGTGAAAGCCATCTCAACGTCCTTGTGATGTTTAAACCTCTGAGAGACGTGCCACATGTATGTTGCAATACAGCCCCTTTCAAAATGTTAGTGCATATTATAATGGATATCTCCCACAGTGGGGAGCATCAGCACCTTGAAACAGGTTACGAGAATGACGCCCACTGAAGGGGTTATAGCTATTAGCAGCCCAGTATGCCGTCCGGGCGGCAATAACTGTGATTGCAAGTTGTGAAATGGCGGTTCAGTCTTTTCACAGGTTTAAAAACTTCTCATGAAAAGGGCTGCCAAAGAAATAAGGGGTGAGGGAACTGCTCCTAGTCCCTTCTCCCTTTCATGACAGCCATTGGCACGAGAGTAAAGAGTTGGGTCTCCAGGGCGTGGTGCAAGTGTAGAGAGGCAGGAGGAAGGGAAGCAGATGCGTGGGGGATTGTGGGACAGAGGCCAGGCAGTGTGGGGGAATGAGCAATAGGGCGGTGTGACTGGAGGCTGGAGGCCCAGGAGTGAAGTGTGTGCTTCTTGCTGCTCCGAGAGCTTGGAAGGCTGCCTAGACCAGGCCTCATTTCGAGCTTCCTGGTTGGTTTGGGAGCCAGTTCACCTCACCCCCTTGGTGCTAATGGAGTGTATTGTTCCACTGACTGAACTCTGAGCTGAAAGATTCTGCAATGGCATTCCTCGGTGGGATAGTGGCTAATTGTATGAGTTTACATTTCTGGTTTTCAAATCACTTATCCATTACATGTTTGCCTCAAGTTGTACAAATGAAAACATGCCTAGTGTGTAGGCTAGTATTGTCCAAATGGCACATTCACACTTCACCTCCCCATATCAGATCTTTGAATCTGTGATAATGGGGGGTCATTCCGACCCTGGCGGTAGGGGGTTAATGGCACCGGTAAGGATGCTTGTGCCGTTAACCCCCTACCGCCCTATTATGAGGTCCCTTAGTGGGTCCCACCAGGACCGGCTGGTTTTACCAGCCTGTTTTAGCGGAACCTGTTAAGGGACCATGGAGCTAATAATGGGCCCGCAAATTGCGTTTGGGATGTTTTTTTTCTCCAGAGTAGACATTCCATCTGGAACTGTATCTGCCCTTTGATAATTACTGGGCGTTATACCAAACATCAAAAATTTACTTTCCACAATGCGTATGTATTGATGAGTCGGCTTCCCAATTTTGATGTAGCCCACTCATCATGCAATCCACTAAGTGTATCACCTAGTCTGCTACCATCCTCCATTTTCTTTATTGCAAGTGGAAGCTGTTAGAGGTCAGCAATTATTCAGGCAGCCCCTTCTGACTAATTTGATTAGCTGAATATAAACGTTATTGGACGCATAAAAGAAGACTTAAGCTTTTCCGTGCTTTAATGTAGAGGTTCCTAGCCAAAGAAAGTAAGACTGATTTATTTGCTTTAATCACTTTAGGGTTCCCGCTGGTGCCAGCGTCCATCCATGCTGTGGCGAGAACAAAATACTTTGATGACAAGTAAGCGCTCGTGTTGCCTTTTCTGAAATATGCAAAGCACCATCATTTTCCTTACAAGTGCAATGTTCTTAACTTGTGTCTTGCTCGCCTATTTCAGGTGTTGGATGAGCGTCGAAACCCACTTGCTCTACGTGGTTCATGGTCCCATTATGGCAGCCCTATTGGTAAGCCTATGCTGTTTTGATTTCCTATGAAATGCTTGACTGTACTAGGACATGCATGCTACGTTATAATCTAGTGCTATCAAATGTATCTTTGTTTAATGGTTATTAGAAAATTGCAATATCGGCAGTTCCTTTGCAGAAATTAAAGTGGCAGAGGGAAATAATGGGCCTCATTCCAAGATTGGAGGTAGTCATGGCGCTATTTGTGCCATGACTGCCTCAAATAACGGTACCGGCACCAGTGTTTGGTTCAATGGGGACTTACCAGTGTAGTCCGACCTTTGCGGGACCGGTAAATCCCCATTGAAAAAGCCATTCCCCATTCCCATTTGAGCCCCCATAGGGCTCAATGGGAATGGGGAAGGCGCTAATAACGGTACCGCAAATTGTGGTACCGTTATTAGCTCTGAAGTCCCTTAACGGGTCCCGTCCATAACGCCTGGTCAGACCAGGCGTTAAAGGAGGGACTCGCTAAGGGACCTCCTAGTAGGGTGGTAAGGGATTACCGGCACCAGTCTCCTTACTGGTGCCCGGTATCCCTTACCGCCCTACTCGGAATGAGGCCCAATGACTGTTGTAGGACATCAGTCACAACATAGAAATATTTCTCCTCGTCTTACCTTGTTTTAAACAGAAGATTCTACCCTCATTGGGTGGACTGGTCTAATATCAATAATGCCCTCCTCTTCAGGCCATTGCCGGGTTGAAAAGAGCATATTCCTTCTTTAAAGGTCTCTGTGCCTGTGAGACCTATTAAACAATCCTGTACAGGCCCGAAGAAGGCAACCTTATTGCTTAAATATTTACTACATGTGTACAATGGCGAACAAGATTACATGGTTCAAGACTGTTGCGAGTCACCAGTATGGTAACCCAGGCATAAAACGTCCAGGCACTCACCTGATACAGTACACGGGCACACTTCAGGATAGCTTAAAGTGTACTTAAGAAAATGGGTTTAGGAAAAAAAATAAAGAAACCTTGAAATCTACAGTGAAAGGAGGAACACAAGAAGGCAATACTGGAAATAAAACAAAGGCATTCGCAAAGCCAATATTTTGGGCATTTATTGCTGTTCTTTGCATTTTACATTTATAGGCATTACGGTGCAAGGAGGAGAGTGCCAAGTTTCAAAGGAGGGTGCAATAATGGGTCAGGTGTGCATGAGAATGAGAAGGAAGGAGAATAGAGCATGGGAGGAAACGATTAAGAAAGGGTGCCATTGATGATGATTACGTGGAAATATGAGCGAGAAAGGTTGAAAGTGAGAGAGTACGAAATAAAGCGACAGTGTGAGAGAAAGGATCAGAGGGGCAGAGAGTGTGGTTGTGGTAGGTGGGTGTAGAGATAGAGGTGGAGGTTGGCTGGGGATTGAGAGTGGAGGTTGGGGGGGTGGGGATTGAGAGTGGAGGTAGGGTGGGGGGGTGGGGATTGCGAGTGGTGGTAGGGTGGGGGGGTGGGGATTGAGAGTGGAGGTAGGGTGGGGGGTGGGGATTGAAAGTGGAGGTAAGGTGGGGGGGTGTTGATTGAGAGTCGAGGTAGGGTGCGGGGTGGGGATTGAGAGTGGAGGTAGGGTGGGGGGGTGGGGATTGAGCGTGGAGGTCGCGTGAGGGGGTGGGGATTGAGAGTGGAGGTAGGGTGGGGCGGTTGGGATTGAGAGTGGAGGTAGGGTGGGGGTTGGGTACTGAGAGTGGAGGTATTGTGAGTGTGTGGGGTAGAGAGAGTGGAGGTAGGATTGGTGGATGTTGGTAGAGAGAGTTGAGGTAGGTTGGGTTGGTGGGGGTAGATAGAGTGGAGTTAGGGTGGGCGTGTGGGTTATTGGGTAGGGGGAGTGGTTGGGGTAGATAGAGTGGAGGTAGGGTGAGTGGGTGGGGTAGAGAGAGTGGAGGTTGGGTGGGTGGGATGGGGTAGAAGGAGTGGAGGTAGGGTGGGTGGGTGGGGTAGAGAGAGTGGAGGTAGGGTAGGTGGGGTAGAGAGAGTGGAGGTAGGGTGGGTGGGTGGGGTAGGGGTGGTGTAGAGAGAGTGGAGGTAGGGTGGGTGGGTAGAGTAGGGGTGGGGTAGAGAGAGTGGAGGTAGGGTGGTGGGTAGGGTAGAGAGAGTTGAGGGACGGTGGGCGGGTGGTGTAGAGAGAGTGGAGGTAGGGTGGGTGGGTGGAGTAGAGAGAGTGGAGGTAGGGTGGGTGGGTGGGGTAGAGAGAGTGGAGGTAGGGTGGGTGGGTGGGGTAGAGAGAGTGGAGGTAGGGTGGGTGGGTGGGGTAGAGAGAGTGGAGGTAGGGTGGGTGGGTGGGGTAGAGAGAGTGGAGGTAGGGTGGGTGGGTGGGGTAGAGAGAGTGGAGGTAGGGTGGGTGGGTGGGGTAGAGAGAGTGGAGGTAGGGTGAGTGGGTGGGGTAGAGTGAGTGGAGGTAGGGTGGGTGGGTGGGTTAGAGAGAGTGGAGGTAGCGTGGGTGCGTGGGGTAGAGAGAGTGGAGGTAGGGTCGGTGGGTGCGTAGAGAGAGTGGAGGTAGGGTGGGTGGGTGGGGTAGAGAGAGTGGAGGTAGGGTGGGTGGGTGGGGTAGAGAGAGTGGAGGTAGGGTGGGTGGGTGGGGTAGAGAGAGTGGAGGTAGGGTGGGTGGGTGGGGTAGAGAGAGTGGAGGTAGGGTGGGTGGGTGGGGTAGAGAGAGTGGAGGTAGGGTTGGGTGGGTGGGGTAGAGAGAGTTGAGGTAGGGTGGGTGGGTGGGGTAGAGAGAGTTGAGGTACGGTGGGTGGGTGTTGTAGAGAGAGTGGAGGTAGGGTTGGTGGGTGGGGTAGAGAGTGTCGAGGTACAGTAGGTGGGTGGGGTAGAGAGAGTGGAGGCAGGGTGGGTGAGTTGCATAGAGAGAGTGGAGGGAGGGTGGATGGGTGGGGTAGAGTGCGTGGAGGTTGGGTTGGTGGCGTAGAGAGAGTGGTGGTAGGGTGGGTGGGAGTAGAGAGAGTGGGGTTAGGGTTGGTCAGGATAGAGGTAGTGGAGGTACAGTGGGTGGGTGGGGTTAGAGAGAGTGGAGGTAAGGTGGGTGGGGCTAGAGAGAGTGGAGGTAGTTTGGGTCAGTTGGGGTAGAGAGAGTGGAGGTAGGGTCTTTGGTTGTAGAGAGAGTGGAAGTAGGGTGTATGGGGTAGAGAGAGTGGAGGTTGGGTGGGTGGGGGTCGAGAGAGCAGAGGTAGGGTGAGTTTGTGTGGCTAGAGAGAGTGGAGGGAGGATGGTTGGGGTTAGAAAGATTGGAGGTAGTTTGGGTGGGTATCGATAGAGAGAGTGGAGGTAGAATGTGTGGATACGGGTAGAGACAGTGAGGGGTGGGTTTGTGGGAGTAGAGCGAATGGGGTAGGGTGGGTGGTTGGGGTTAGAGAGTGGAGGTAGGGTGGGTGAGTGGGGTTAAAGAGAGTGGAGGTAATGTGGCTTGGTGTAGAAAAAGTCAAGGAAGGGTGGGTGGGGGTAGAGAGAGTGGAGGTAGGGTGGGTGGATGGGGGTAGAGTGATCAGAGGTAAGGTGGGTGAATATCAAGAGAGATAGTGGAGGTAGAGTGCATGGGTGTGGGTAGAGAGATGGTTAGGGGAAGAGAGAGTGAAGGGTTGGGTGGCAGAAGATAAAGTTGAAGTAGGGTGGGTGGGGGAAGAGCGAGTGGGGGTACAGTGGGTGGTTGGGGTAGAGAGAGTGGTTATAGGGTTGATGGGAGGGTCTAAAGAGAGTGGGTAAAGGGTGGGTTGGGGTAGTGAAAGTGCAGTTAGGGTGTATGGGTGTTGGTTGAGAGAGTGGGGGTAGGGTGGGGGGTGGAGATAGGGTGGGGTTAGTGTGGGTAGTAGGGCTAGCACATTTCCTCACTTGTGCCAACAAAGTGGCTGCCCAAGTCCTCTCCTCACATCCACCTCTAAACTCCTTCCCCAGGGTGACTTCAAAATCCATCCTGATTCATCACTCAAAGCGTCTACTCTCTTCTGTGACCGCTGCACCTTGCTATCCCTCTCCATTCTCCCCTCTGGTCCTACCCACTTAGCTGAAAACACTCTTGATGCCTTTATCCACACTGATCTTTTGCTCTCACCCCCACTCACCATCCCACTGTCTTGGTGAGACCTCCCCCTCCTCTCCTTGCACATGTGCCCTCTCTGCCACTCGACCGCACCTCCACTAGCTCTGCCAACCTTGTTCATGGAAATCCACCCGATAAAACGAGTGTCAGCTGCTGCCTTCACATCCACCTTCATCCTCCTCCCCCCCACTGCAGACTCCACCTCTTTCTCCACTCTCAGCAACCTCCATCTTGCCATCACAAACACTCTCGACATTCTTGCCCCAGTCATGAGGATCGGCCTGAAACCTGCCACCTGCCATCAAGCGTAACACCTGGTAGGACTCTGTACTTGCAGCCCTGAAACGCAAGTGCAGAGCTGTGGAATGGAAGTGGCATACCTCAGGCTCACCCTCCAAAGACAATACTGACCTTCCATGCATTCCTAGACAAGGGCCCACATCCAGGCATGCATCTCTGGTGCTTCGAACAACAGGGCTGAACCCTTTAAAATCTGAAAGGAACTAGCCAACCCTTCAGCAGTCTCCACCTCGCTTCTTCCCTCTCAGACCCTGTGCATTGCATTAGCCATTCACTTCAATGCAAAAACTCAGGATATCCTGAGCACTCTCTCTTCCTTCTCCCCCCCGCCCTACTCCCATCCCCTAGCCACCTATGGCCTCCCATCCGCCCTCTGCCTTTCTCTTCTCCTTCTCTCCTATCATATCCAACAAGGTTACTAGAGTTGTCTGCTCTATGAAGGTCTCCTCCAAACTGACCTCCCCCTGTTCTTCGAGAATTATTAAGGACAATATTGGCTCACTTGCCCCTTCACCTGCTGATATCAGTAATCACTCTCTTGCTACTGGGCATTCCCCTCTTCCCTCAGGTACTCCCAATGCTCCCTCCGCTGACCCCTCGCATCCAGCTAACTACTGCCACATCACGATCACTCCCTTTCTTGGGAAACTGTTGGAAAAGCTGGTCTACCCCCATCTGGCCTAGCATACTGAGCTTGTTGGTTGCCTACACAATAATCAATCTGGATTCCGAGCATCCAGAAGCACGGAAACTACTCTCCTGAACACCTGTGAAGAACTGCTTGCATCTCTTGACTCTAACTCTACAGCTGTTTCATTCTACTTGATCTCCCCTCTGCATTTGATACAGTAAAGCACTTCAACTCCATAAAACAGCCGCACAATACCATTGTTATCTCGGAGTGGATACTGGACTGGCTGACCTCCTTCCCCACTGACTTTCCCTCCCATGTTATCCTGGGCTCTTTTTCCTTTCCTACCTCTATCTACACCTGTGGCATTCCACAGTGCTCTGGCCTTTCTCCCTGGCTCTTTAAAGTCTATCTTGATCTGCTTGCGCATCTAATTTCAAATTTCTGCCCTTACTTACCAGTGTTATTCAGTTGACGCACAACTCTTCTTCAGACTTCACTCTGATCCTCTCCTTACTTCTCCCATCATTCTTGACTGCCTATCTGCCATTCAGTCCTGGTGTGCCTCCAATGATCTCTACCTCTAAGTCAGCAAGATGGAGGTCCTTGCCATTGGGTCTTCTGCTCCCTCTTCTTCCCTTCACTCTAGCCACACTCTATGAGCTCTCCTTGTTCTCCTTCAGCTGAAGCCGGATACCTTGAAATCATCTTCGGCTCCTCTCTATTTCATTCCTCCCTCACATCGTAGACCTTGACAAGAAGGCCCACATTCAACTGTATCTCCTCAAAGAAATCCTTCCTTTCCTCAATTTCCCCCAGAAGCTCAATGTCTCTAGAGCTCCGGTACTCTCTAGGCTGGACTACTGCAACAGCCTCTTCCTTAAGCTGCCCTCTTACTCTCTACATCCCCTCCAGCTTATCTAGAATAGGGCTGCATGACTTATCCTTGGCCTCAAGCCCAGAGACCACATATCTCCAGCCCTAAAAACTCTCCACTGGCTCCTGGTTGCTGCAAGGATCCAATTAAACCCCCTCTGCATCATCCACAAGGGTGTCTGGGGCCGGGGACCACTGTGAGACACTAGAAGGTGTCTCACCTACTAGTCCCCAGGATCTGTCATCCAAGTGGCCAGGACACGGCCATCGCTTTTGGATACAGTTCCTGGGGGTGGTACAGTGCGAGAAGATCACCTGGGAGAGGGGTCTTCGGGGAGTGGGAAACCGGTTGGTGAGATGCAGTACCCCCTTCCTTGTAACACCTTTACCTCATCCTACCAGGTAGGATATTTAGGAACTCTACCTCCCTTTATAACATGAACACTTTCTCACAAACAGCCCGCTATAGAGTAAACAGACTAACACCCGAGCAGTATACCTGATGTGTCCCAGTACATTGGTCACGCGCGATAAGGCAATTACTCACCATCACACACACCTGACTTCCATTACACTTCCCCACATGGATAAAAGGCAGAGCACGAGAACCCACTCTGAGCGAGAAAAAGCACACAATGAAACAGTAGTTTCGAGACATCAGTTGAGCAAGAGAGGAAAGACGGCAAAACCGAAGCGGATCATAAGGAGGGAAATTCCCTTGACCTTTTCGACAAGGAACCGTTACTTTCCAGGGACCTCAAAGATAGAAATTGTAAGACCAGGAAACCAGACGGAAGAATCCTGCATTGTGTGTCGGAGATAACCTGTGCCCTTATGCATCAATAATCAAGGCAGGCAGATACACCAGCCATGGTGGTACCATCCTTGGCTCCAAGTACAAAGTTGCTTCTATTCCGTGAAATCAACACAGCCGGTGAGTTGGGGAGACTGATACAAGACTGGTTTGTGTTGATGCCAAGGCTGCCAGCATCAGCATTGTATATCGAGCTATGGAACTAACATTGTTAAACGCCTGTGAGAAGAGACGCAAATGAAGTTGAGCTGCTGATGAGTGATTGAACTTAAAAGCAAGCTACAATTTCTTTGACAGAGTGGTCTGGAACTGCATGGGTGCTCAAGCGAAGGTCTCTGTAAGGTATTAAGCTGAGAAGTGACAAATGTACATACATTTGGCCTGAGCCTGGCGGAGAGAGAACAATTGAAAAAGAACAAATTAATGTGAAACAAAGATGTCCTGCAACATGTTAAGCAAAATCCTGCCACAATCGAAAGTCTTTGATTTTGATGAAGTCGAGAAAGTTTGGAAAAGTACCTGAATACCTGAATTTTTTTTTTTGCGAGCCTAGCTGAGGGAGACCAATTGAAGATTTAGGGCCTCATTACACGGTAGGCGGTGGACCAAGGTGCTATTAGCACCTTGGTCCATGGAGGTAAAATACCGGCACCGCCTTGGAGGAAAGGGGAATTACCGCCCTATTCCAAGGTTGGTGGGGCGGTAATTCCCCCTTCCCCCATTGCCCTTCCCCATTCCCATTTTTGCCCCATAGGGCATAATGGGAATGGGGAAGGTTCCAATTACGGTACCGCAAATTGCAGTACCGTAATTAGCACCCTGGTCCCTTTGCGGGTTTGTTTTTAACGCCTGCTAAAAAGCAGGCGTTTAAGTACCAACCCGCAAAGGGACCTCGTAGTAAGGCGGTAAGGGTTAACGGTCACCGGTACCATTACCGGTGACCGTTAACCCTTACCGCCTTCCGTGTAATGAGGCCCTTAGTGTTAAAGTGGGTCTGAACACAGCAGAGGGGCCCCCGGGTGAACAGCAAATCACCTGAGCATAAGTGAAAATCCTGAGAGGAAAGGACCTTTAATGTTTTATCTGAAATAAGAGACTTTGAATGACAAAGAGACTTTGACACAGCAGGCCCTGATGTTGAAATCTTGAACTGCATCTCGTGCTAGAGAATCCAGAGAGTGTGGTAGGCTCCAGTGTGCCACGCGTCCCATGCTGAAAACATGGGGTAGGGAAGCCAACAGCTCGAATATCGTGAACTATCATTTCATGAACAATTTTCTTTTGCACAACATTGTTTATTACATTATTTTTATTTAGAAGTAAGGATTGGCAATAGATTTATTAGTATAGGCCCTTTTATTTTGACAGACTTGACTAGGACTGAGTTATTATTATTTGATGATCATAGCCTGCTCTGATCTTTTGATTTAGAATTAGATTGACATTTTTCAAGCCCAATTGAAGTTCAATTAACACCCTTGAACTGTGATAACTTATGTGTGTCTTACTGTTTGATAGCATGTTTTCTTATAAGTGGCGTCAGGAGTGGGATGTGACTCAATTGAGACAACTAGGGGTACCCTAAAATACCAGAAGCTTAGTCAAAGAGTCTCAGATCCCTCTGTCACCACAAAACAATCCTTAGGCTTTGTAACAGCAGAGAAGTCTACTATCCCTCCAGGGAAAATAGAAATGATTCCCACAGACTTAGGGCCTCATTACACGGTAGGCGGTGAGCCATGGCGCTATTAGCGCCATGGCTCATGCCGGTAAAATACCGGCACCGCCTTGGCGGAAAGGGGATTTACCGCCCCATCCCAAGGTTGGAGGGGCGGTAAATCCCCCTTCCGCCATTGCCCTTCCCCATTCCCATTTCTGCCCCATAGGGCTCAATGGGAATGGGGAAGGCGCTAATTACGGCACCGCAATTTAGCGGTGCCGTAATTAGCTCCGAGGTCCCTTAGCGGGTTGGTATTTAACGCCTGCAAAAAGCAGGCGTTAAAACTCCAACCCGCTAAGGGACCTCGTAGTAAGGCGGCAGGGATTTACCGGTACCGGTATTTTACCGGTACCGGTAAATCCCTACCGCCTACCGTGTAATGAGGCCCTTAGTCTTAATACCACCTCCTCGGTGTTATATAAGATTGGCTCAAAAATCTGTCCGGGTCTGGTAGTTCAGTATGGATGTCGTAGTGGGTATCTTAGATCCTGACTTCCAGGGAGACATAAAGTTTCTCCTACAGAACCATGGTGAAATTCCATTTGAAGTACATTGTGTTGACAGAATTGCACAGGGAATTCTTGAAAGGGCGGGGCTCTATTTCCCCGATTTGTAGAGAGTGAACCAGAAGAAATGGAAAGAGATGACTTAGGCTTTCGAGAAGCTGACGAACCACCTACCACTGAGGCAAAAAGGGAAGACGAACCTACCATCCTTCCAGATCTAGCCTTCGCCCAGCGAAATGATCCATCACTCACTGAGGATTTCTTGCAGGGGATTCCTGAAGGGGAAGGATTAGAGAAGGGAAGTCCTTGTTTCTTCCTAAGGCAAGGATTACTGTACAGAAAGGAAACCTCCATAGAAGGCCTTAGTTAGTAATCCTCAAAACCCATCAGAAGTTTGTGCTATAGAACACACATTCTGATTTGAAAGAGGGACACTTAGGACAATCTAAGACCTAGGCACACATCATTGGGAAATATTACTGGCTAGGTATCCATACTGGTATAAAGAACTTCATTCAGGCATGTGAAATATGTGAGAAAACCAGTCTGAATATTCGCTTGCCTGCCCCTCTGAACCCTTTACCAATAATAGAACTCCCTTTCTCCCGGTTGGGGTTGGATATCATTGGATCATTGCAAACCACTAAACTGGGCAACAAATATGCCCTCGTAATTGTTCATTACACTACGCAATACCCTGAGGACTTCCCCATGCTGAGCAACACAACCCAACAGAATTTAAAACATCTATTACCATATTTTTCCAGGGTTGGTTTTCCATAGGAAATTCGAACAGATCAGGGCTCAGGGATCCAATTTTATGAGCAGTTTCTTGGGTGAAGCCAATTCATTGCTCCCTATTGCCATCTTAAGAACCTCAATTTATCACCCCTAAAATGACGGATCGGTAGAAAGATTGGACGGAGGGTCATAAATATTAATGATGAGTATGTTGGGTGCATCTGTTCCTTCTTTAGCTTTAAATTGAACAGCCAACACATTCCAAGGTCGGTGGTAGTCATGGCACTACCACCAATAACGGGACCGTGTTCGGTCCCGTTCAATGGGGATTTACCGGTCCAGTCCGACCTTGGCAGGGCCGGTAAATCCCCATTGTAAAGGCCATTCCCCATTCCCATTTGAGCCCCCATAGGGCTCAATGGCAAGGGGTAAGGCGCTAATAACAGTACCGCAAATTGCGGTACCGTTATTAGCTCTGAAGTCCCTTAACGGGCCCGTCCATAACGCCTGGTAAAACCAGGCGTTAAGGTAGGGACCTGCTAAGGGACCTCGGAATAGGGTGCAAAGGGATTACCGGCACTGATGTCCTTAACGGTGCCCGGTATCCCTTTGCGCCCACCTCGTAATGAGGCCCATTATCATTAGCCAGAGTTAATAGAATTTCACTAGCATGTAAATCATGGGAAATTCTTATTAGTAGGCCATCAAAGGTACGCCCTTTCACTCCCTTGCTTGTGTGACGTTGATATATACAATGAGAGTCCACATGGAAGTCATTCATAAGCCATGTTTCCTGCAGTAAAAATATAGGAAACTTCGCAAGGTCACAAAGTTAGCCACCTGATCTTATAAAGTGCATGTGACCTTTCGTGTTCCATGAGACTATAATTGTCTCTCATGACTGAGCCAATTCCAACTGCCCCAGCAATTTTTTAAGCCATCTCCACCCCGCTTGATTTTCTGATATAGTTCCCATCTTCACAGGTGGGGTAGGCAAAGGTTTAGGTTTAGAAGTAGCACCATTTTCACAGGGATGAGGAGCAGTATCCACCGGAATTGTAATGTCCAAGTCATATCCCAGAAAGTTCAAAGAGTCCTCTTGGGAGCGGATAAGTGCAGTAGTTTAGAAATACCATACATGAATACATAAACATTACCCAGCCACCTGCACTGTGTGCACAAATTACATGTTGATTACAAGCATGGGTGGACAAAATGGCTTCATTTCATTCCATGGGAAATTGACAAATTCTGGCAAAATGGGCCCACTCTGCCAATTTTACACATGGAACGAATTGGCTGCTTCAGACCTTTTGCTGTATTAAATTATATTTTTCTGAAATGTCATTAAACAAACAATGTTAGTGTTTTTAACCCTTAAAATTTAATTTCCCCAGCAATGTAATTTTTAAAGAATTTTCTGCTCACATAAAATAAAAGAAGAAATCCATCAGAAAATGTGGATGGCCAGGGCGACAATATTCCCTGTTGGCGAAAAGGAATTGATGGTGAATTTTGCCATTTTCCTATTGCTTCCGGTCATTTCACCCACCCCTAGTTACAAGGATTAAAGGGTCATGGTAATGAAGATCTGTCTCCAGCATCACGGATATAAGTAAAATTAAGCAACAACCATACCCTACTTAAACCCAACAGAATGGAATCTTGGTTTAATGCTGAGAACACAGTACTCTCAATGAAATGGGCTTATTGGGATATTACGCTCCAACTCAAAACTTCAATGACCTTGGAGGGGCAAGTGATTTGGGATTCATATTTTTCTGTTACTATACCCAGCACACCAATAAATAAATACTGACAGATGGATAACCACCACACCAAAAATTGTCTTTCTTCCAATTTAACTTGTTTTGCCTTTCCCTGCTCTACGTGCATCTGCCACCAGACACCCACTTTATAGCTTTTCACTGCAATGTCCTCTTGTGAGTTGGCTTTCAACCTCCCAGTCAGTAGTGTACTCTGGCATCCAAGGAGCTTATATCTGCAATCTGCAATGGGCCATTGTGTAAACATTCTCTAAGCATATTCCCAACAATCCTCAAGCGATGCCCAAAGAAATGATGTATGTTGTCTAGGTGGTTATCAAGCCATACCTAGACCAAGGAACAGGGATATGCGTGGTGTAACGTAGCTGCTACAGAGAATGAACCAGTCTTGCTGCAGACTCATATGCATGCCCCGCTGGGGGAGGTTTTGTGAGAATAAGGTCTTACTAATATCAGGATCCGTGGAAACCCACTTACCACCATGAATCAATAGTAATGGAGGGCACCAGATTGAATGTAAGACAAATTTGGATCAACACCAAGTAAGGAAAAAATAAGTTTGGCATAAAGTGAAGTCCTGAAGATTGTCAAGGTTGCCCAAAATGCATTGGACACAATTTGCCATAGGCCTACTTCTTAACAGTCTTTAAAAAAAAGATGACCATTTTGTGAAAATTTACAAATCTCTTGAATCATCATATATATATATGGAAGATTGACACAAAGAGAAGTGAAAATCGAGTGGATTCCCACACATGTGCTTCCAGCTGTCTGGGACACCTAACCCAGAACAACATTTGGTATATATTTCGAATTACCCCATGGTGCAAATGGGGCGGGGTCTGACGACAAGACTAAATAGGTGAACCATAAACTAGACAAGTTATTTCAAGAATACATTTTTTTGATATATACAAGCTGTGCCCACTCACCCCTACTTGGATAATTGCAACCATGTCTTCCCAGAACATTTCTAACAAAACGGCAGACATGCTTTGCTTATCCTTTCAAACTGTATAATTTTGTGTAGTCATCTAAGGACAAACGGAAGGTCTGTCATGAGCAAACATATGGCATGCATCTGTGATTTTCTTACCCCTCTTGACCCCTGCAGCAGATACTGGGTAAAATATCACATCAGTCCATGCCTCTACTATCCCATTAACCCCACATCTAAGTGTCACAGACAATTTCAACTATAGTCTCAAAAGATCTGCTCAGCCAAAAATACCCTCTTCCTGAGATGTTTAAATAAATGTGTCACATACAAATGCATGGGCCAAACCTTTGATGGGGACTTTCCCCCACAACAACTGAAACCCTGGATGACCCCAGTCCGTGACTGATCACCTGGGAATTACAACTGTATTTGTTTTTTCGTTTTCAAATCTTAAATATTTTTCCCTGAAGGGGTAAGCCAAAACATAAATGTTTCCAGATCTCATACATGCCTGTATTACTATCATTAATCCAGTAGTGAAGCAGAAACTTGTTTGTGACAGCCCTCAACTTCTACCTGATTCCATACTGTTTTCTCTTGTCTGATCACTGAGCATGTTTACACCTTTACAGCGTGAAGGGGCCAACATGGGAGGCAATACATTTCTTACTTGGTCCAGAAAAAGGTGGTAACGAGACTGTGGGCATGATCACGACTTTGGCGGTAACGCTGGTGGTATTACCGCCGGCGGTATTAGCCCTACCGCCGAACTCTCTGGCGCTGATAGCGCCGGATCACGAGTTTGGCGGTAATGCTAATCCCCATTCCCCATTGAGCCCATTCGGGAATGACCCATTCCCCATTGGGCTCAATGGGTAATTTTCGCGCTCTTACCGCTGGCGGATTTCCCGCCGGTGGTAATAGCGTGAATTTTCGGCGGATTTCCCCCCAGCTCAGAGCTGGGGCAAAATCCGCCGAAGTCCTGATTTGGCGGACCCTTAAATCCGGCGGTAATAGCGCTACCGCCGGATTTAAGGGTTACCACCAAAGTCGTGATCAGGCCCTGTGTCTGGATAATATAATAAAAATATGCTCATGAGTTTTCAGTTAGGACAAAAGGTATACAGATGTTTATTTGTCGGCCAAGGTGAGCTTGACAGGTACACATTAAGCTGAAGTCAGCCACTGAATGTCATGAGGTTCGGTGGCTGACTTTAAAAATTAGAACCAAAATATATGATATTTTATTTTTTAATAAATGTTTATTGGTTACACTTGTCACAAAATAAGGTATTTAACCATTTACATTAAAAGAACAACCGTCTTCATCAACAATTCATTTTCATGCCACAAATCCCTTGACAGCATAATCTTTAAGAAGCTTCTATCCTTGTCCTTTTCAGGCAGTCTCATGAATCGCTTTCGATTTAAGTGACCATGAAATTGACTTTCATGATTAAGCCATCCTAACTCATCATTGATTCACTCAATTCCTGTTGGCTTTAAGATGGCTTCTATGACCTGCAAAACCTCCAAGCAGAGGCCTATCCTCTCTCCCATTAATGCCCATTGCCACCATTGGAGATTAAGGGTTGCTATCTCAAGGGTTTTGTGAGTTTGAAGGTAAGTAGCACATAGTTCAAATAACGCTGGGCATGCTACTACAAGATGAAAAAGGGGTTCAGCTTCTCCTGAAACATTGCAATATCTACAATGAGATTGCTCTTGCGTTATTTGTCTCCTGAATAATTGAACATATTTTGTGTGTAAGATGTTTAATCGTACTAGCAACAGGAGATCTCGATAATATGCAGAAAGACATTTTAATAGATACTTTGGTGGTTTGCTCAGGCCTTTTTTTCAAGTTCTAGGCAAGGCCTCATTTTATCAAGATTTTTTTTCTGAGTGGCTTCAATCCAATCCCATTCCTGCAGTTTGATTTTCATTTTGTTGGGATTGATGATTAGCTTGCCTGGTTCTATATTTTTTTCTGCCAGAATTGTTTCGATCTTCCCCAACCATGCTTTGAATGGATGGTCACTTGCACAGATTGTTAGCTTAAAAATGTCAAAGGGAGTTCCTTCCTCAGTCATTTTACACTTCCTGAAGAATGCTATGGTTTTCCACAGGCAATGAATTCCAATGACTGAAGTCTCAATTCATGTCTGATTATGGCAATGGCTAGCGAGCTAGGCAGTCTGAGGGTTTTTCTCCAAAAGAGACCTTCCAATAGAGCCCAAGTTTTCCAGTCTAGGCTCAACATACCCTCTGAGCCATAGGTCAGGATAGGCATGACCTTTTGGTGGTAGAAGGCCAACAGGGGGGCAAGTGAGAATTTGCAGTATTTGCACAAGAACCTTGTACCTTGAGCCGCTAGCGTCTTGGTTTTCACTCGCAGCAAACTGTGGTGAGCTCCATCATCAATATTTATATTAATGACTACTCCCAGGTACACCATGGTCTGCACCACTTCTAGTTTCATCCTTTCTACCCACCAAACATTATGCTTTTTAGGACTTCTTTCGGCAGACACCATGTTTAGAACTTAAGATTTTATGACGCTGTCTCAAATATTCTTCGAAATAATTGATTTGTATAGTCCATAAACACTATATCATCAGCATAGATGATCCAAGGAATGATGGTTGTGCTGATTTTTGGTGGGAACGCTCACTCTTTTTTGTGAGACACCTAGGTCCGAGATATATAGGCTGAACAAGAGCGAGGCCAAGACACAGCCTTGTTTAAGGACAGAAATCCTGTTGCAGCAAGTCTTATCTGTATTGACGTATTTGAATCCAGTGCCTGTATGGCTGCAAGGAGATCTGGAGGGCAGGCCCAACGCTCTAGTTTCAACCACAATGTTGATCTGTTAACACAGTCGAAAGCCTGTTCCAAATCCATGAAGGTCATGTGGACACAGGCTCCCAATTTCAGTGTTTGTTGTTTTAAGAGACCAATTATGAAAAGGTTTAAGGAGATTCCCACACCTCTTAAGAAACCAGTTTGGTGAGGATCTTATCTCCCTGTTTTCCTCGCCCAATCAGTTAGGTCTCGCAATAGAATGGAGGCAAATAGTTTTCCCATGGAGTCAAGAAGGCCGATCGGCCGATAGTTATTGGGATCAGCACGGTCGCCCTCTTGTAAATGGGCACTACCATAGCCTCACACCAGGTGGTTAAAACTCATTTCATTCTTAGGACCTGATCAAAGAGTTGCACTACCAGATGGCTCCATTCTTCAGAATTATTTTTCAGGAGCTGATTCTATTTGCCACCTGGTCGTGCTGCTCTTGATGAACTGAGCCCTCTTTTCCTTGCCTCTAGATCTTCTCTCTTTGTAGGGATCTCACATTTTTGGCTTGTCCCTCTGTTGTTCTCTTTGGCTATATCTCCTGGGTCTGCAAAGAGCTTTGAAAAGTGGTTCTTCCAGCTTATCTCACTTGCATGGCACAAAATTATGTTTGCTCTAAAGGTTCCTCCATTATTCAACAGATTCCAAAGGTCTCTCGTGGTTCTTTTACAGATTGCCCTTAACATCTGCTCAGCATCAGTCTAAAGGCGTTGGCTTTTTGTTGTTATAAGCCAGTTCTTATACTTCTGCTTGCGGATGTGTGTTAACTGTGGAACCTGGCATATTTTTAGAGATTCAATCTTCCTTAAGTCACTACGAAGTTGTTGTTTGGCCTTCCTGACTAGTGGATTATAGGCATGCTGGGGTGTTGGATCTTCAAGGATATTTTTGCTTGCTTTGGTGAACTTTCTCAGGATCCAGTTGTAATCTACCATGAAACAATCTTCTTTCACAGACATTTCATAATGCCATTTAAAGAAAGCACCTCCTTCTTTCCTACTGTGAGTCGATTTTTGGCCCAGGTAGGCTTTATCGGTATCATTATCTGTCTCATGTTAGATTTTCCCCTTTTTTTAATAGCTGCTGCAACCAGATCATGATCACTTTCCAATTTCTCAAGTATTTGAAGTAGCTGGACTCTGTTGCGGAGGTTACCTGAAACAATGCAATAGTCGAGGCAGTATCTTTTGTTGTTTCCCCTGCCCCATGTGCACGCTCCAGGAATGTCACATGGGGTCTGTGCCTTGAGCATCTGAGGATCTCTCATGGATGTTTCCAGAAACCACTCCTGGGCTCTACCTTCTAATACTCTTTCCTTTTGTGGACTTTCTTCACCATTTAACAGATGTATATTGAGATCTCCACATATTATTGTTGTTGCATTCTCCCAGTCAACCAATCCTTGATCAACTTCCTTCATGATGCTTTGCACAAACTTGGATTATTTGGACAGGTTCACTCTCCAATAAGCATTTATCAACAAGAGATGTTCCAGCTTGCCCTTTTCCCTTTTTGACAATTTTAATATCTGGACATAAGGGTTAGGCGTGTGATGACTAATTACTTTATATCCCGCATCCACAATAGACTTGAAGACGGTCTCTCTAAAAGCACCTTAATGGCTCGATTCAGAAAGGCTTCAAAGCCATCACACGAGGGTGTTATTCTGAGCCATGTCTGTTGTCATTGTATTTACACACGATCTTTCATGTCGATGGCAAATAATGAATTAAATCCCCTTGTGTTACATGAGCCAATCCAGAGGGGGGGGGGTCCTTCTTCGGTGCAATTTAATGTTCGTGTCTAGAGCTGAATATGGTTGCTCGTGCTAAAGTACGCCTGTTTTAAACTTAGAAACAACTGCAACGATATTGTTTGTTGCATTCTGCGTATGAACGTTTTATATTGCTAATAGAGAAATAAATGCCTTTGTAATTTCATTTAACTGAGAATAAGCCCTTGCCCGCTCTAATTTTGGTATGTAATTTTCGACCTTTTTCTAGGTGGACGTGCTCTGATATCGCAGGTGTTTCCATGAAGGGTGCCAGGGTTCACCCTGGCCCTTTTCTCTGTACATTCTAATATTCATTTTGATACTTTCTTTTTTTCTCCCCATTTTATTTTTTATATATTGGGTATTTATAATGCGCCTATACAGGAAATGATGTTTCAAGGCGCAACATGACAAAAGGGGGGTCAGAGAGACAGGGATGAGGAATAACAAAAACGGTCCTACTAGGCCGTGTGCCATTCGGATCGTGCAAGTGCAGTAACAAGAAAGGCATGGGAGTGGGGAGGCCAGTCAGAGCAGAATGTGCTAATGCT
Organism: Ambystoma mexicanum; assembly: GCF_040938575.1. NCBI lineage: Eukaryota > Metazoa > Chordata > Amphibia > Caudata > Ambystomatidae > Ambystoma > Ambystoma mexicanum. The sequence goes on along the minus strand of NC_090924.1, from coordinate 1,106,562,073 downwards.
AAGGAGGGAAAGGAAGTGCAGGTCGGAGTGGAGAGCCTGCAGGTGCTAGGGGGTTAGGAAGAAGGGGGGGCTGGACTAGGCAAGTGCTAACGGGAGGCCAGGTGGACAAGTGCCAGGGGAATGCAGAGCATGCAGGGGACCGAAGGTCCACCTGCTAAGTACGAGGACAGGGCTGGATGGGCTCAATAGGCATGCCGGCCCAGCCAGGCTAGTGCAGAGGGAGAGAGCCTGGTAGGGCAACTCCAAGTTAGGGGGGGGGGGTTTAGGGGAGACCAAGGTACTAGGATAGACTGGGAGAGGAGGTCCTTTGAAGTGTAATGTCAAGATGATATGCAACGATTGCCAACTAGCCTGAACAAGAGACGAGTGGAGATCTATGAGAATGTTTATTGACAACATAGAGGATAGATATGCTACCTTTTGGAGCACCTCTTCTAAACTCTCTTCGCTCCATAACCTATTCTACCCAGCTGTGTACTTGGTTAAAGAAAAATGACCTCAATCAGCCCCCTGCGTTATACATGTTAATTGTGCTGAAAATATCTTTCTTTCAAGTAATGTGGCAGTAGATCCATGCATTTTTCGCTTGCTACATTTACAAATAAATGTAAGCCTTAGCAGGGTAAGCTCATTACACATTCGAACCTCTGCCCAGTTTTAATATAGTCTTGGTATCAAAAAAGATGTTGCATATTCACTCTTCAGAGCGAAGGTGCAGCAGTGATTCACAATAAAAGGCCATCAGCCATCACAATGGGGGTCATTACGACCCAGACGGTAACCATGGCGCTAGTAGCGCAATGGTTGCCGCCGGTATTTTACCGATTGCGCCATGGTGAATGGCGGAATTACCGCCCCATCCCAAGGTTGGCGGGGTGGTAATTCCCCATTCACCATTGGCCCTTCCCCATTCCCATTTTTGCCCCCATAGGGCTCAATGGAAATGGGGAAGGTGGTAGTTACGGTACCGCAAATTGTGGTACCGTAAATACCTCTAAGGTCCCTTTGCGGGTCCAATCCTTAAAGGCTGGTAACAACCAGCCGTTGAGGTAGGGACCAACAAAGGCACCTCGTAATTAGGCGGTAAGGGGTTAACGGCGCCGCCACCTTTTACGCCGCTGTTAACCCCTTACCCCCTGGGCCGTAATGAGGCCCATTATGTTTGTAATCTCTGGAGAACAACAGTGTCTGCAATGTAATATGTAGGAAACGATAAGCACTGATGAGCCCATATTTAAAAGAAAAATGTAATCATCAGAAAAACACCACCAGAAATAATAAGACTGAAAACAGGAAATCCTTAAAGAAATTAAAAGCAAGGGAGTTTACTGCTCATACTAAAAAAGACAAAATCTGCATTATCTCAAGCGACAGAAGAAACATTTCATTATGTAGTTGCTGCCTCAGCAGATAACAATCAGAAGGAAAGATCATATCTAACACTTAACCTTTATATTTCTGATGGTCCTCTTACACGGGGCAGTTTCGAACCATCCTCAAGAAACTTTGAACCTGGAATATCCTCACAGCTTAAATGTGTTGTTGAAACATTTGCCATTTTGGATACCTATCTGGCCAGCTTCCATGCAAGGATGACAATAGAGGCTGTCATTGACGAGATGGATGAAGTAAGGATGATGATTCTACACTGTCCTTGTATTTGGTCTTTCCTAGGCTTTAATTGAAGAGACAGCATTTAATGGTTCTCTCTGTCGCTTGACAGACTGGGGATTTTTCTGGTGCCCTGAAGTGTAAAGGTAAGGCTCATAGGATGCTGGGAAATTTGTGAACTGGAGGGACATTAATCTACACGCCTAACATGTGGGAGTGACCGCGCACAGTGATGGAGTCTTAACTGATAAGAGTGGTTTGTAGGGTCCTCACCCAGAGACATTGTTTTAAATAATGGGTTAAAATTGTGCATTTTATAGTGCTTTCTCTGAAAAACTGTGTTCAAAGCCACACAGTTTGCAATCAGTTGTGTGTGCTAGAATATGAAGAAAAAAAAACAATAGATGCAAGTCACCAACAATGCACAGGACTATTCTGCAAAACATTTTCATGATGCCTTTGCTCACAACATATGCTAGTATATAACATATTTTCAATCTAGCTCTGCCCATATATGTCCATGCATGCTGCACCAATATATGCCAGTATGACTGTGTAACGCCTCCCAGCTGTTAAAAAAAGACAAGCCACAGAAAGAATGTATATTCACACTGACTATAGCAAGATACAATAGTATACCAAACAACCACACCTAGGTTTGCTATTCCCCTTGATGCAAAGTACAAAAATGCCATGAGACACAAAGAATATAAGGCTAGACTGGAGCAACCGGTGTAAGCCAATCTAGCCATGTAATAACACTCATCACGTTTGCTTTACGCTTGAAGGCAAGTATGTCTTTTTAATTAGCATCAAGGGTAAAGCAAACATAAGTGTTCTTACCTGGCAAGATTTGCCTACATTGAATGTAGACCAGTCTAGTCAGGTAATAACACTTATGTTTGCTCAATTAAGGTTAAATCAAACATAACATTTATGTTTGATGTACCCTTGATGAACAATACCAAACATCAAGGGCAAAGCAAATGATATGGGTAAAGCAAATATTAAGTTAAGTGTTATCATGTGGCTAGACTGGCCTACATTCAATGCATGCTATCCTAGTCATGTGATAACACTTCACTTATGACATTTACTTTAACCTTTATGGATGGTACTGCAGGGCCACTACATTTAGGGGCGCTGGCTGACACACACACACACACACACACATACATACACACACACACGTGCACACAAACACTCCCATCCACACATTCACAAATCATTGTAGCAACCCCTTGCATGCACAAATTCATAAAAAAAGACACCAACATACATACATACATAGTGGACAGTCCTGGTTACCTTGCAATTTTGGTTGCTTGGTGAATTTTATGTATAAAATTATTCTCACGTTAGGTGCAGTAATTCCAAGTGTGAATTTTTTATTTCCATTAGTGTAGACACATTGTCTAAGGTGGTCAGCCGACATGTGTTTTGACCCTTAGAGGGTCCTTCTTAAGGCAAAAATGGGGGGTTGTAGAGTGTGGGGATGTTCAGGATTTCCCCGTGGTGTCTGTATCTATCAGTATCTCTCCCAGATTGGGTCTGTCGCAGTCCAAGTCTGATGCCTGCACAGTTGCAGTGTCTGGTGTCTGCAGTGAAGGATCTCGTGCAGGAGATCCCACACTCCACAACCCCCCATGTTTGCCTTGAGAAGATCCCATTAAGGGTTCAAACACGTGTCAGTTGACCAACTTAGACTATGGGCCTCATCACGAGTTGGGCGGTAACGCATTGGCATTAATAGCCCTACCGCCAAACCGCTGGCGCTAATAGCGCCGGATCACGGGTTTGGCGGAACGGGTATTGCCCATTCCCCACTGAGCCCATTCAGGAATTCCCCATTCCCCAATGGGCTCAATGGGGAATTTTCGCGCTCTTACCGCCAGCGGATTGGGGGGAAATCTGCCAAACCCGTGATTTGGTGGACCCTTGAATGCAGCGGTAATAGCGCTACCGCCACATTTAAGGGTTACCGCCAAACTCGTGATGAGGCCCCATGTGTCTACACTAATGGAAATAAAAAATTCACACTTGGAATTACCACACCTAGCGTGAGAATCTTTTTTATACATAAGATTCACCAAGCAGCCAAAATCGCAAGGTAACCAGGACTGTCCACTATGCCCTAAAAAGAGGGTTGGGTTCACCTCTACCAACCTGTGTCCTTGTACAGAAATATTGAGATCATCAGACCTAAATACCGAGCTCAGCACAGAAGTGTTCATACCTCGAATCCAACTCTCATTTTACATACATACTTACTTATAACAATACATTAAAAAAACACTTACCTGCATGCATCCTCCACATGCATCCGCACAGCCACTGGAGGACCGGCTAGCTCTCCACTCCTGTTCTGGTTGTAGACACGTTGCCTGATAGGAGAGGAAACCTCTCCTGTTAGCCAGCATGTTCATGTTGCAGGTCCGCAATGTGAACACGCAACCGACAAGAGAGACCTCCTCTCCTGTCAGGCAGCGTGTCTGCGCTGCTAGCTTAGAATAATGAGAGGCTGAGGGGCCAGTCTTCTGACACATTTCTGGCTCCCATTATTCTGTGCTATGTTTGTAGAGGAGCCCAAAGGGCTCAGCATACATACAAATACAAAATGAGCAGTGAGAAGTGCCGCTGCTAAGAGGCAGACAGCACAGTCCCCCATGAAAAAAAGAATGGGGGACTATTCTGTCTGCCAGTCATGCGGGTTTGCGCCCTGCCACTCTGTTGGGGGTGCCCCCGCTCATAGTGGCAGGCCGCCACTGGTAAGGCTGAAAACTACAACGTAAGCAGTTTACACTGCGGGTGGTTTTAAAGCCATTTGGAAGCAAAGCGGGTGCACGGAGCAAAATACATGCATCCACCATGCATGCCTCCCCGCCTTGAAATGCCTCAGGGTTTTGCTGGCATGAAACCAATGGATGCCCATTGAATGTGCTTAGCAAAAAGCTGGAAGATTCCAAAAGAATCCATTGTAAGTGCACCTGTGGCAGGAGTTATTTGCACTTTTTGCAAAGCTGAATGCAAAAACAAGGCCTTGGTTTTTAACTCTGTTTTGCAATTGATGAACATTGCACGTTGGGAGCCTTCAGCATGTGGGCATGTAAATGCTAATGTTGGTGTTCCCCTGCATGCATTTAGCATTTCATATTAAATTACCCTCCTTGTTTGTAGACCCCAAAGTTATGAGCAGGAGAAACAGATATTTGAATTAGTAAGTGTTAGAGCGTTCAGAAACTCAATCACGCCTGCACATATGTGTGCCTTTCTGTTTGTTGTTATAAGCCATTTGCCTAGTTATTTCCATGCATCAATGAATCTGTGCATTTCAAAACCGTTTCAGTGAAACATACATCTGAAAGATTTCCCAGCCTAGCCATTTAATCTTGAAGATCAATTGAACCGTCAGCGCGTGAGCAGTGACCTCATGGTCTGTATTTTCAGGAGGATTTCTTGCTTTTCGTTCTCCCGTATGTTAAGAATTAACACATTTCAGTTCACTATCCGAACCAGACATGTACGTTCTTAGCCTGCCAAATATCATTTAAATCATAATATAGTGAGATAAATATTTTTCTGTATAGCCATTAAGATGACCGAAGAGTTGTTTTAAGTGTTCAGAGCACAGCACCCAAAAGAGAGAGCATTTTTCCAGATTTATTTGACATTTCGCAGCTGCCTCGCAGAAGATCGGAAAAAAAAATCATGTTCGTGCGTCTTCTGTTGGCACACAACTCACATGCACGTTCTTCATAATTAATCTGCACATTGGATACTGTGACACAAATCTTGTGAAGACCGCGTGTTAAAATGATTTATCCCGCAAATGATGTGACTTCCTGTAAAGAATATATCCGTTTTCAGGGTCCTTTCCTGCTTGGGTATTACACTTGCAATCAAAATTGTGATTAAGCACCACCATATACACCTTTCTATTTTGAGGGAGAAGACATTACTGGTTTCCTCAGTGACTTGCTTTTAAACAGGGCCTCTTGAAAGAAAAATAATCCAAGTGTCTCATAGAAAGACGCCCAGATGACTGCCCCTCTGCGTGTGGCCAGCCTGTTCAGTAGGCCACACTCCACCCTTCAGATAGTCACCCAGCAGTTTAGTCTGTCTGCTCTCTCCATTGACTGCCTGCTCCATGTGACATACTGGGCCGATCGTCAGCCCTTACAACCAATACTATGTTGCCATTCGATCAGGAAAAGTAACCTGTCTACATTAATGCAAGCACAAATCAAAGATATAAGAATGAATATTTCCAAACTACAATAATGTGGATAAAATGTGTCGTTAACAATTTGAAACAGCATACCTTGTGTCTTTAGCCACTCATTCCTGATTCCAGGGGATCCAAAGGACAATATAAATGTGGCTCAACTTCACTTTCTGTCCTCTAAGCGTGACGTAGAGATATTGGTGCATTTGCGAACCTTACCTCATGGTAAGCCTCCTCACATCCGTGCACGTCCCTCGTGCCTGTCATCTTATTCTTTTTGTTTTCTTTCATGCCACCAAGGAAAAGGAGAAGGGCCCACACGTAGTCCCTTCTCCCTGTTCCACGGTGGGCATTTTTTCTGTTTACTTTTTTTTAATATACGTGAATGGTCGCCATGGAAAGGGAGAAGGGACTACTCATAGTCCCATTTCCCCTTCCATGGCAACCATTTTCTTCATTTACTATGGCCAGAGCGGAAAGAAAAAAAGGACTATGTTTTTCTTTCCGCCGCTGCCATTTTTTAAATACTTTTAAAACCATTTTTTTCTCCTACAGCCAGGAAAAAAAACATTATTACCCCGTTCTTACAGGCTGGGGTACTGTTATGCTTGATTTATGCTTGATCTAAAATGACGCTGGTGCGCAATGCATTCTGGGAGCGCTCAGAGCCATGATGGATATTTACTTCATGCCGCAGTGAAACGCTGCACACATTTTGCTAAGTGTTAGATTCACTGTGCTGAGACAAACATGCCTTTTCAAACCTGGTATGCGGTCAAGGCCATTTCTGCTGGGAAAGCTAACGTTGTTATGGCTTACTACTGTTCTCCATGGAGCGTGTTTTTAGAGAAGCGAGGCACTGCGCTTCTTGGGGGGAAGCTCTCGATTGACCAAGCTGGCAACCGACGGCTGTTCCTCAACTGCGCAAGTGCAATTTCCAGAATGTTGGAGAATTAACTCCCCTTTGTGGAGTGTGTATATATGCGGAAGCCCGGAGGTGGTCAGTTGAGACTTCAGCCGGAGAAAGGACGCTTACGTCCGGCCTTCCTGTGAGCTGTGGTGCTCTCGGCCTGGCTGTTCCCGGGGTCTTCCAGCCGCTTCTGGACGAGATGAGGAATCCTGTTACTCTCACGGTGATGTATTTCTTTTTGACTTCTTTACTTCTTCTGTGATCTATGTCCTTGTTATTTTTATGAGTTATTTCTATGTACGTGTAAGCTTTGAATAAATAGCCGTAAAGAGCTGATTATCTTCTAAAGAGTGCGTGGTTGTGTCTGTCTGTTTATGGTTCAAAGTATTTTCTCTATAATTGCATTGGTTATTTATGGTTGTTCCGTGCACTTTTCGGGGGAGAACAATACAGGTACTAATGGCAGTATGCCCCTCAAACGCGGGCCATTACCTTTGTTAAGGCATCAGGTTCTTCTCACCTGCATCAGATTGGGCACACTCTATGTAAAAATAGTAATGGGTAGGTGGGACGGTGCAGATTTTTCTGAGATAGGTTGTCCATGTGGGAGTTGCGAATTTGAGATACTGTCCACTTTAAAAGAATGAATGAACATTTATATTTCATTATGGACGAGAAGTGATATGCGTTATTGCCGGCCAACCATTCTGTACTTATTGCTGCTGCCAGATTATTTCATCTGTTAAGCAGTTTCCTCTTTTATACCAATATCTCTGCATGCTAGTATGAGCACTGTTATTACTCTATTTTACTATTATCACCCCACTATAATTCATGTATTTTCTTCAGATGTGAAAGTTGTTTTGACTTTTAGATTGTATGTTTTCGATAACTATTGAATTACTATTGAATTACATATTCTGTCTAATTTAATGTCTATTTAATTTTTGGGATGTGTAAGTATCAATTTACTGTATATAATGTGATTAGTTGTAGTTCAAATAAATAATTTGATTGAATAAAATCCATGTATGAATTAATTAATTCTATCTCCCTGGAGAGTCTGTTAAATAGACTTGTTGCCAATGTGTTGGTATGGTATGGTATGGTGAAAAGGTATAAAGCGCAAACAATCACTTTAGTAAGGCGTTCTGACACTGAACAAGAAAACATACCATGTTTCCCAAAAACCATAATAATAATATGGCCCTAAAGAGGGAATAGAAAAGTCTTCATTGTTTGTCTAAATTCCATATAATGTTCAATAAGGCAGAGGCCAGTCGATAAGGAAGGGAGTCCAGAGACTGGCAGCCTGAATTGAGAAAGCATGTCTGCCCCACCATATTAAGCTGAACCTTGGCACAACAAGCAAACCTACCAATGTTGAGAGTAAAGTTTGAGAAGGTGAATATTTACAGAGCCTTTCACTAAAGAAGAAAAGGATGAAGAGGGAAGGTGCAATGACATATTCTTTAGACTTTCTTGTGAGGGTCAGAGTAATCATTGTAAATAATATTAAACGATTTTCAGATATATCAAAAACTCTCCTTTATTGTGGCCCTGAAATATCAAATATTACACGGGCATGGGTCAATGAAGAAAATTATAACTTTCAAACTTGTGTCACAAATAATTGTAATTGTTTTAAAATCATTGTATTTAGGTTCTTCAGAAAAATATTCACAGCTGGTAATTTCAATAGTGTGTTGAGGTGTATTAAGGATTCTGTTTACCTAAGTGTTCATGGACTTTTCATCTCAAGTGTCTGTACATACATGTGATGCTCTGGGACAGTGCACAATTGGTAGAGTGACATATTTTCTTTCCAGGGTTACTTTGGTGGCCTCCAGTACCATAGTCTGTTGTATTTCCATGTTCAACTTGCCCTGAAAAGAATTTTAGATTTAGAATTATAGGGCAAAAGGAAACATATAGAAAAGTTAAATAACTGATTAATGGCAGCAATTACTGTGGAATCATTTACTAATGTTCCTTTTGTCCTATAAAATAAATATACTTATGTAATTTCCAGCCATTCTTGCTATATTTCTCACTAAGAATACTTGCTTACCTCTAATTGTAGAGTCCCCACAATGCATGTCTGCCTATTGGTCACTTAATTTTTCTCTATTGATTCTGTGTTTTTGTATTACGAAAGGATCTGCTATACATGATGATGTGAAGTGTTCAAATGGTTCACATGAACACATTGACCACTTCTTGATCACGTTCCTTAAACAATATCATTTACACAAGTGTGGAAATGTTATCAACAAGTGTGTTGACCTCGTCAAAAAGATAACTTTTCTTCTTTGACTTTATTTTTTTGTCAATGGAATCTTTGAGCGTTGTCGCATATCTCAGTTTCATTTTGATATTGTTGATGATCCTGATATGGTTTAGTGTTCTGTGCTGATCTTTCGACAATCTTTTGAGCAAATTGGGACACGTCGGGAGGACCATTTTTGATTCAGTTACTATTTCATGTGGTGATGCATTATAATTTGTTGATCCTTGAATCAGTCACAATGACATTAGCACTGTCAGAAAAGTAATGTTCCAGGTAGGCTATGTTTCTAATACATAGGGCCTCAATACAACTCAGGCGTTAAGGGTTAACGCCACCGTTAACCCTTAACGCCTGATTCTGATGTTAACGCCTGCTTTTAGCAGGCGTTAAAATCCATGGCGCTAACCTGCCATGGTGCTAATTACGCCGCCGTAATTTACGGCGGCGTAATTAGCGCCTTCCCCACTCCCATTATGCCATATGGGGCAAAAATGGGAATGGGGAAGGGAAAATGGGAAATGGGGATTTACCGCCCCACTCACCTTGGAATGGGGCGGTAAATCCGCCATCCACCATGGTGTAAACGTAGTTTACACCATGGTGGTAAAGTTGGTGCACTTAGCACCAAGGTTGTAATGAGGCCCATAGACTGTCAACAATTTGAATATGATCTAGCTGTATCGCTCCATACAGCAGCTGAAATCTTGGAGGTATGACATGTGAAACTTTATTTGACACCATAAATTGTCCACATCTTAATCGTGACTTCATTGGTAAATGGGCTTCCACAGTCTGATCAAATGCACTGTGGTAATCCAAAACAAGAAACCACATGTTTGATAAATAGTAATGCTGTCAGTTCACTTTTTCAATGTGCTGCAGGGAGACATTCTACCCATTTTTTCCATTAGGCATGTGATTGTGAGCATGTATATATTTATTCTAGATAATTGCTGAACTGGCCCGATGAAATCAATGTGTGCCTCACCACAATTGTGCACATAGCAAGCATCCTTCCACGTAAATTGTGTTGTCTTGATCCATGCAAGGCCAGTATTCCAGTGCTTTCAGAAATGTTTTGGGCACCACAAGGTTACATTGTTGTGACATTATTGGCATACTGCATCATGAAACCACAGAAATATGTACGCATTGCCCACTGAATGCATCCAGATTTTGATTGTCTGACCAGTAATCCACAGTGAAGGTGGTATTATATATTTATTTTTAATAGTACTTGTACTCTTCTTTCCCTTTGCAATATCTTTCTGTAATGGGAAGTCATATTGCAGGGTTGTCCAACTCCAGGGATCGAAGGCTGGAAACATGTTGGATTTTCAGAATAACCCATCATTAATAATCCTGAGATAAATTTGCATACAATGATTCTAAATGTATGCACATTTTCTCTCATGAATATTAACAAGCGATATCCTGAAAACCCATCAGGATGCAGACCCTTGAGGCCTGGAGTTGGACAACCCTGCGATATAGGGTCTTGAAACACTTGTGTATAGGCGTGTTATAAATGCCATATCATATCATATCATTGTGATCTTCATGTAGATTCTCCAACATAGAATCGTCATTGATGTCCTGTAACTAAATCTGTGTTTGGGGTTTTAATTCTCAATTGAGTGATTGAACCATCATTTCGTGTCTGGGCCAACACTCTAGAAGCAGCAGATCCCTAAACTTCTCCAGGGAGGTCATATGAATATATTACACCCAATGTCATTAGGCTAATCAGGGTATATAGTGTTGGCATAATGCCAATGTCCACCTCCCTGCTAACTTTGCTGGCATCCACAGACATGGTCACTCCCGTCCCATGCACACCTCTATCTACTGAAGAGAACTTCAGTCAGTAGTCAATCAGTCTTCTATGTTTAAACAAGGTATTTTTTGTATGAATCAACTTAATATACTCTGGCCTGCTGTGTTTCTTGATAACTTTACTTAGTATATACATAAAGGATTAACACAATCTGTGCGTCTACATATGTTATGTACATTATAATCTTGATTTCAATTCTCAATCAAGTGCATTTCAATACAACAAAAAAGTTTTTCAAAGTGAAAGAGTTCAATGTGTTTCGAGATTTGAATCTCTTCTTCAGGAGCAAAGTGATACTTTGTCTTCAAGTTTCAATAACATTTCCAAAAAAACAAATTCAAAACATAAATTCAAGTGGTGTTGCCCCTTCTATCGAATTGTTTTAAATCGAAATATGTACTGTCAGGGAATATATGCTTTACAGTCTCCATATTTCACCTAAAACTGATTTGAGCTGTGGTGGGTCAATGTACTCTGCTGTGCTTCTTTTCATAAGCGGAAGTTGGTGAGGGAATGACTGTGTCCAAACGCCTGTGAACAATATATTTATTACTAATTGTTGATAATGATGACTCGTGTTTATATGACAATGTTAGTGTGTTTACATCTTCCAAGGCAAAGAAATTACCTTTTTATAGTAATGGAAAATGGAACCTCTCACATCCTCCGACTAATTTTAATGGCTCCTCTCTTCTATAGCAATCATGATTGTCAGCAATTGTGAAACCCAGTATCCTCCTGTGAATAACAGAATTCACATTCATTTATAGTGAAATCTGCTCTCCACTATCCTTGTTGGATAAATTCCATATATTGTTTAGAAATACTCACAGGCTTATCTGATTATGATCGCACTTTATCTGTCTATGTGGAGCCGGGAAGCATCGAGAAGAATCACCCTCTTTCAATTTATTGCAGCATGTCACTACAGAGAGATGTATGTGGTGTTAGATTCATGATTGTAAAGAACATGTGGCTGCATGATCGTATTAAGAAAAAAGGTTTTGATTCTTTTCATAAAACAGTATTGCCTATGTAACACTTACATTTTCACAGTCTCGCTGAGTTCTGACAAAGCTCAATACGTCTATTGGTTTGGATCTAGCAAATCATATCCGTGATTCCCTTGTTATGCACCGGTGCTAAGTAACGGATGTCTTTATACTCGACCTGCTAACGTTTTACGGCCATAAATGCTTGTGGAAAAGCATGATGGGGATTGGAGTTCATTACACGTGCGATCTCCCATGTATCAGTTTGCATATGTGTCCTGATTCTTGATGTAATAATGTGCTGAATTAACAATAATAGTAAAATATGCTTATTTGGAACCGAAGTTCTCTACTGCCAAATTAACAGGATAAGGGATAATAACCATTTACACCTGGCTTGTACTACTCCTATTCAGGCCCTAGCTGTCCCAAATGTGTAACTCGGTTCTATTTGGTGTCTTATAGTATCTAACATATTAGTGTCACTAATCAAGCACACCGTTTTTGCACCTTATATTGTTGCCCTCTGTAGGTATTCCACCAAAGCACATAGCATCTGCTCTATATTGTTCTCTTTTATTCTTGTCTCCATCTTGGTATCTCCAGTAATGTGCATTGAATTATCTCTATATCACATACACCTTTTTGTATCACATCTAGGTACCCCATGAAACACTCATTACTATGGTGTAGACTGTGGGTATCATTACGACCCTGGCGGTAAGGGGTTAATGGCACCAGTAAGGGTGCTGGTGCCAATAGCCCCTTACCGCTGCATTACGAGGTCCTTTAGCGGGTCCCGCTAAGGGCGGCTGGTTTTACCAGGCACCCTTAATGGGTGCCGCTAAAGGAACAACATGCTAACAACGGGCCCATTTTTAACAGGCCCGTTGTTAGCATGGTCCCCGAGCCCATTGGGGGCTCGAATGGGAATGGGGATGTACTGGGTCCGGGTTCCTTGAATGAGGAATTACCGGGTCCTCCAAGGTTGGAATGGCCTGGTAATTCCCCATTCAGGGAACCCGGGCCTGGTATGCGGTAAGGGGGTAGCCATGGCGCTAATAGGACCATGGCTACCTCCAACCTCGTAATGAGGCAGTGTGTCTCTAATGTACCTCACATCTAGGTATACCTAAGAGAGCACATTGAATTATTCCATATTGAGTTCTGTTCCATCCCTTTGAAATGAACTATTCTATATTGTGCTCTATGATTTTCACATCCAGGAATCCCTAATAAAGTTGCATGCATTGTTTTACATTTTTGTCGTGTAAATTGTACTCTATACTCACATAGATACATCCTTAAAACACCACATTACTTTCCTGTGTATTGTGCCCTGTTGAGATTCACAGCTACATGGCCCTATGAGGATGCATCAAACTAAATAAAACGTAATAGTGTCAGTTCGTAAAATACAGCGATTTCATACATTGATGTCCCTTTAAAAGTGGACGGCCACTTGTTGAGCTTCATGCTGTTCACATCAAAGTATTTCCTAGCATAAAACGAAAAACTGTCACACTGCTAACTATCTTTAAGATAGCGTATTGCGTCACCCTAAATGTGTCTTCTGCCGGGCTCACATAAAGGTTTCTCCCAAAGTGAACATTGCATTGCTCTATACTGTACCATGTTGTGTTTCTCTTCGAGGCACCCCTGGAATAGGACTTTGTGTTGCTGCATGTTGTTTACCACAGTGGTTTACCACATTACATTCTACATGTTGCTAGCAACTATATATCCCTAACAAAAAGACTTTGATAGTTTTACATAATGGCTCGCGTCTAATACCTGCATTGTGTCAACATTATGCTCTACTGAATTCACATGTAGGCATCCCTCTGTGGCTCATTGCAACACTTTATCATATGTCCTGTTAAGCTCACACCTGGGTGTCCTTTGATTGATGCAGTAAATTGTTTCATCTTGCAGACTATGAGAATCAACTCAGGAAACCAGGTACATAAGGACAAGAACCAGAATTTTGGAAACCCCCCTCAGCCAACCATATACATGGCCACCTGAAGAGTATAATTTTAGTACACCAACCTCAGAACATTGACCCACTGATCAGGGCAAAGATGCCTGGCACCACATGATCTTAACAAGAACCCCCAATGTGTGCACTCCTTTCATCACCACTGACCATCCAGCAGCTACTGTCTTTCTAGAATCAGAGATAATAAACAACCCAACCTGTAACCTACTGACCTGTTTAACAACAAACAGGTCACCACTACATCAACCATTTTCCCATCTGCAAATTCAGCCAATGGATCACACACAGAACATGGAAGCAATACAAGGCATCCAATGACCGTGACACAAGATCCAGAGGTAGGTGCCCACTCAATTTCTAAACCCAGAACTGAGAGTCACAAAATTCTTGGAGGCGGACCAGCATGTTCTTTTTAACAGAAAGGTTGTTATCAGATAACTGCAAGGTAATAGCACACACATCTATCCCTCTAACTTCAAACTCATCAACAAGACTGCAAACGAGGAGTATGTATCACCATGACACAAAAGGAACACCTCAAAATCCAAACTACACAGGGCATGGATTTACTGTAGTGTGAAGGACTCCTGATCCATTTCACAGTTAACCAACAAGTCAACCTTAATTTTCTACTTATTAACAGACCACCAGTTTACAACCTAACCTTCACAGGAAACATTTCAGTCATATTCCTAACCGAACAATACAAAGCAAATATCTACCAGTCCTCTGAGTCTTCAACATTTGGTTCAATGAGAAAGAGTAAGCACATAAAAGCGTATGCTCCTACATGGCCAGATTTCAGCACACACATATGGTAAGAATAGCGACACACACTGCGGATGATAGCCTTAATGCAATCTTTGCTGGCATAATAACTACCTCACCCCCATTGAGAGATTATGGTGTGATCATCTCTTGATTCCTTGTACTATTCTTTTACTATCAACACACCCATGCATCAAATTCTGATTCACACAGGACAAACTAACACTGACAGTAGAAGGTGGACAACTCTAATTCTGGAGGAAGTTGGAAATCTTATGGAAGACACCAAACCAAACTCCAACAAACCAGAACTCTTACTATTGAAAAGAATTGTAACAACACTAGAAAACTGGATAACCAAAGCACCAGACACCCTCAACCAACTAAAACGCATCATCCTCTCAGAAAAAAAGACTTAAGCAAGATGGATCACACCCTGCCTACAAACACTGAAAAAGACAAATGGACTAAAAAAAGGACAGCGTCGCCTACAAAACATTTGCAACTAGAAAGCAGAAATCCTTAAAGCAAAGAAATAATATTATTCAACCAAATAAATAATACACCTCAACCAGGAAAATAATTTTACCAAACTATTAATGAGATGAGAACCCCTGATTCCTGCAGAAACATACCTTCACCTAACGAAAAACAATGTGATTTTATCACCAACCAATACAGAAGCAAAGTTCTAAACATACAGTGAGCCAGCAATGCTGTAATAAGGAACAGATTTGGTAGCAATACTCAAGCTCCTGCAAGGACTTTCAGCTTACATTCGCTATAATTAACAGTGTTAAACCAATATCCGAATCAGACTTCACACATTTAGTGAAACTGAGCAACAAAGCTGCCTCTCCGATTAACCCTGGCTCCCAGAATCTCCACAAATAGATATTTAACAAGCTGTGATGAATCCTACGGACTCCTAATTCCCTGCCTAAAGCCTCCTCCCATCACCTGGGAGGAGAAAAGGCCCAGGGGAATGAGAGGACTCCATGGGATGAGACACAGTATTTTTCTTCCTCTATATAGGATGGCTCTGCAATGCCAAAGTATGTGATGGCTTGGTCTAATACTCATCTTGCTGTGCCACCAGATACGCATATACATAAGGGTGAAAAGAATTACAAACTCCTAGGTCTTGGGAGAAATCAAAACCCTTCTAAAATTCTCGAGAGACCTGTAAAGCTGAAGACCTCCATTACAGCGAAAAGTACAGTGAAAGGAAACTTGTGAGTAACAGAGGCATAGAAAAATTGCCTTTCCATTTTTAATCCAGGAAAATTACTAATCCTTATGATGTTCCTTTAAAGAATGTTATAAGGAACAAACTGGGGTTTCATTGTAGAACAATTGAAATAAGAAAATCAAATTCTGGCATTTGTGACTTTCAGGTCCCATAATCCACTAACTACTGGGGCGAAGAAGAAGGCTAAAAAAGTACAATGTTGCAGGAGTAGTCAGCTAATTAAGTCAGATGACCCACACCTGAGGGAGACAGAGAGGCTTAAAAAGCCCCTCAGGTGCAGGCCATAGGAGCAGAGAAAGGGGAGGAAAACGATTTGTCATCGTTGGTGAAGAGCAGAGGAAGCAAGAAGCATAAGCTGCGTGGCTCGTGCTGGCAGCGCATGCAGACGCTGGAGGAGGGAGAAGATGCTGGGACCCCTGTTTGGCAGATATCAGCTACTGGTCCTGAGTGGGCCTCAGTCCCCAGAAATCTGAAGTGCAGAGGTTGCACAGCGAGAAGCATGCAGGAGGAAAGCTTACCCCTTTGTGACCTGGTCTGCAGAGACTGCACAGTGGTAAGCATCCAGGAGGCTGTCTCAGGTGGCTGGCGTGCACCTGAGGGCTATAGGAGCAAGAGGAGCACTAATTGTAAGTGCTGTGTGCAAAGGCAGACTAACCAAAGCCGTTTGCCGGTTCGCCAGGAGCCATAGCAGCAGAAGTTGTTAAGGATTTTGTCAGAGGGCTATACCTAGTTTGGTGGTATTTTATTATTCTGGTAAAATGGTGGCACAGCGCTGTTATGGTAATGCCCTATATTATGTGACAAGACTCCCATCCTTTACCTGTTCTACTT
The DNA here is from genome assembly GCF_040938575.1 of Ambystoma mexicanum. Classification (NCBI taxonomy): domain Eukaryota; kingdom Metazoa; phylum Chordata; class Amphibia; order Caudata; family Ambystomatidae; genus Ambystoma; species Ambystoma mexicanum. The sequence goes on along the minus strand of NC_090924.1, from coordinate 1,106,545,355 downwards.
AGGGACAGCTCTAAATGCAGATTACTGTGCCTATCACACTAAAATATGTTGACAGTGCTACCTGTCACCCAGCCACTTATTTACGAGGCTGGATAACTGTCTTTGACAGATTTGTTCATAAAACATGTTCCATTGTGAATGATTTACCAGTCACACATGCATCATACGCTTTTAAACTTGCTTACTATGAACACCAAAATGTACCTCATGTTTTACCACCTGTGGTAAAATGTATGATCTCCTTTGCCACACTGGGGCTCATCCCTGTAACTTCACAACCTCTTTGTCTTTGAATACATTTAGAGACAGAAAATGCAAACCCACTGTTTGTTTTATAAATGTTTTGTTTTTATATACACTATTATTTGAGAACATGTTGTGCGGTATAAGCATTAATACAAAATAGAACCTCTACATCGGATTGCATGATCAGTCTGTATTCATGAATAAACATTCATGGTTCTTATCTTTCCACAGACCTTGGGTCCTGACAAAATTGGCAGAAGACACATTCTAAGAGAAAAAACAAAAAAACAAAAACATGACAGCAGGCCAACTTTCTTTTTTCTCCTTTTACACTTTCAAATTTGTATCTCCTTCAAATGCTAAAAAGGCATTATTCATCAAAATGACCAGTTGATTCTGACTGACTATAAAAATAAACCCAATCATCCGTATGAACTCCTCACTTTACAAATATTCAACTTTCACTCCAATGATTCCTGCACTGTTATCGCCGGACCTCTATGAACTGGATTATCAGTACACAGGAGTATTGCAGACTCTGCACAGCCCAGTCAGTCACACAAAGGACACAGCTCATCTTCTCCATCTGCTGCCTTGAAAGTCAGGCCTTTCTGCACTGCGCGATTCTGGTCAGTCACTTGCTCATCTGTCGGCTGAACTACCCACACCCCTTCTGTCTCTATAATTGATATGCTATCCCTATCAATCTCACTAAAGACCTGCCTCTAACATGACTTGCATCATCACCCGATTTGGTTTCTCTGGAAGCATAGCTTTATGAATATATTTGTAACAATTATTTCCTCTTGGTACAATGCCGCTTTCTCCAGAGTGCATATTTTCCTTGCAGTTTGTGCAATGAATTCACAGCCAGCAAACTTGTGCCTGCACGTTTTAACTCCACTGCAAAAAGCACCTTATTTTTGACATGTCATCTGAACATGATTTGCACTGCTTTGTTACAGAAAAATTACCAGTTAATAGGAAGGGGTATTAATTGGTTAGTTTGGGTTAATGTATACATAATGCAAACTGGACAGATAACATGTTCAACCAAAAGTGGATCATTTTAAAACATGCTTACCACAAGAATGTGTATTTCCATTTGTAATGTATGCCAGCTATTTGATGTTTGTATTCTGTTTACTGCCTCCTCTGAATATAATAATTAGCAAAGGAGAAGGGGGGTCACGTATATCAAACCACTGAATAATCAAGCGGGATAAATTGCTCTCAGTGTAGGAGCTCAATGAGGGGATAGGCCAGGCCAAGGATCATATCTCCAATTAAAGTGCATATTGATCTAGTAGGCATCCTATAAGATAAAGTGAATATAAAGTGCAAAATACAATTATAATTCAAGAACATTTTGCACAAACCCAATTCCAATCTCAAAGTTTTTTATAATAAATTCCCACAGAATAATGGAACCAAGAAAAAGAAAAAGAAAAAGAAAAAAAAGGAAACCTAAAAGCAAATAAGGAAAAAAGAACAAAAAGAAAAAAGTAGGAGACCCAACATAACAGGAATAAAACAGTAATAATTTCCTGTAAAATGAAGCTGTTGTCCCCAATTGCAAATTGAATGTGCAGTAATCTGACAAACTAAAAGTGCATCAGTGGAAACCAAATTAAATGCACTACTTGTTGCCAATCCGACCTAAGTAGTCTACTTAGGTCGGATTGGCAACAAGTAGTGCATTTAAAATGCACCTTAACTTTGAGATTGGAATTGGGTTTGTGCAATATGTTCTTGAATTATAATTGTGTTTTGCACTTTATATTCACTTTATCTTATAGGATGCCTACTAGATCAATATGCAGTTTAATTGGAGATGTCCAATACTGATTGTTTGATTTTATGCTGTTTTATCGTGATCTCAGCACCATATTTAATGTTATTAGATATATGTATAATAAAGATTGACTGATTTTATATGATCCTTGGCCTGGCCTATCCCCTCATTAAGCTCCTACACTGAGAGCAATTTATCCCGCTTGATTCTTCAGCGGTTTGATTTACGTGACCCCCCTTCTCCTTTGCTAATTGTTCTGTTAATCCCCTGGGTCTACGTGGTTGGGGACGCCTATCCTTGTTTACATCCTCTGAATATAATGTCATAGCCCACTTACTGCCCCTCGAATACTGTATCCCTACATCTCCAATATCTCTCCTGCGAAGTCCTGTGAGTACGAGGGGAATGGAGGTGCACATTTTACCCGGTGAGTTCACAGGCTGTCAGTGACCCCGGTGCTCTCCGTACTCTTTCTCACATTGAATGCAGGCATCCAGCGAGTGAGAAACACTTGCATAGAATTGAAAGTAGTGAATGGTTTTGAATACCAAACTATTGCAAAGCAGCAGAAGCAGCACTCACGTGTGATTGAAAGTGAATCCCAAGTTAAATTTGAATACCAAACTAGGGACAAGCAGCAAACACTTACGATAACAAAGCTAAATCACTATAACCTTAAAAGTATAATGTGGTAGCCCAGCAACCAAAGAGGGTGATTGTGTTAATGTAAATAAGCATTACCAAAGCCAAGAGAGAATAAAACCAAGGCATATACAATCTAGCTTATGTAATGTTATGTAATGTTATGTTATATTCATTTCTAAAGCGCACACACACTCAAAGGTATCTTGGCGCTAAGTGACGTAGGGAAGCAGCAATCATTAGGGAGGGCCTAATAAAGATAGGTCTTTAGAGCATGGGGAACGGACATATGGTTATCAACCGCACAAAGCGACAATGGGAGACTGTTCCAGGTTTTGGCGACCATAACAGAAAAGGCATGGCCGCCAATATGAGAGATTCTAACTCAAGGGATGAGAATCATGAGAGCAGACTGAGAGAGAGCAGAGGTCGAGCCAGCACATATCAGGGGAATTTAGTTTGAATATATTCTGCACCCTGTTTGTAAAAGGCGCTGTACATAATGCACATAGATTTAAAGAGAATGCGCTTCTCAATAGGGAGCCAAGGTAGCTGCCTGAGGTGCGGGGTCACGTGGGCTCGGAATATTGGTCAAATGACCACCCAGACAGCAGCATTTTGCAGCAGCTGGAGGCAGTTAATAAGGTAGCCTGGTTGACCCAAGTAGAGGGAATTACTGTAGTCTGTAGTGCTCACTAGTAAGGCAGCTACAACGGGAGTGTGGTGTTTTGTCAGAACAAAAGGAAACACCTTGCGCAAAGTACGCAATTTGAAGTGTCTAGACTTGCATACGGCGCCCACTTAGGGTGCCATGGATAGAAAGGATGCAAGTGTTACGCCAATATTTTTCACTTTAGCAGCCGGCGTGGGGCAGGTGCCTAAAGAAGCTGCCCAGAACGCTGGTGTCACGAAGGAGAAGGGGCAAGAGGTGCCAACCACCAACACCTCTGTCTTGCAGCCATTGAGCTTCAGCAAGTTTTCAGCCATCCAGGAGCCAAAATCTTCTAAACAGCTCCTAAACCGAGTTGCGATGTCTGCTCTAGTGAGATCTAGCCCGACTAACATCTCTGTGTCATTGGTGTAAGAATAGGTTCTGAATCCATGCGAAAAACAAGGAGCAGGAGAAGACGAATATACCAATTGAACAAGATAGGAGAGAGGGTTGATCACTGAGGGACACCGCATAAGTGCAAACTAGGAATGGAACAGAAAGGGGGCAGAGAAACTGACTGGGTCCGATTTGAAAGTAAAGCCAGGAACCAGTCAAGGACTTGACCAGAAATACCAGCATCAGACAGTCGAGCCAGGAGGGTTGGGTGGTCAACCGTGTCAAACACGGTTGACAGATCTAACAGCAATACCGCTGCGAGCCCACCCTAATCAACTAGCCGAGAAAGATCTTCCATTACGGAATTGAGGACAGATTCCGTTCCTCTTCTGTGTGCAAGCCAGATTGGAAGGGATTAAAAAAACTGGAAAATTCCAGAAACGACGAAAGAATAAGGGAGATCAGTGACTCAAGAATCTGCATAGAGAAAGGAAGCAAGGAAATAGATTGAACGTTAGCCATTACCTTAGGAACAAGGGATGGCTTCTTCAATAATGGAAGCACTAGCGCATGTTTCAATTGACTGGGGATCGTGCCAGTTAGGAATTAATCACTAATTGTGGCCGTAATATAGGGAAGTATCTCATTGGCTGTGTCTTTGATCAGCGCCAGCGGAATTCCATCTGCCGGGGAGGCAGATTTAAGACTCTGAATGGCCTTAAATATCTCAGACCCTGAGAACCCCCCGGAAGGAAGACCACTTGGCTGTAGGAACAGGCATCCCAGGGAAACATGAATGATCGCTAATGGCTACTTTAGCAATGTCAGCACGAATGGTTACAATTTTAGAGGAAAGAAAGGATGATCGGGAATCGCACAGGGCTTGGAAAGGGATAACGGCCAAGCCTGTTTTAGTCGGAGCAGAGAGAGAGCTCACACTATTTCCATTTGATAGTCAGACAGCAGATTCCGAAAGGTGAGCTTAGCTGATGGCACTGATGGCAGATACTGCATGCTCCAGTTCCTTTCGGCTTGTCTGCAGGTCAGTTTTTTTAGCTTAAGTTCTTCAGCGAACCACGGCTCGGATCTACGCTTAGTACCTTTGGACAGTCTGAGAGGTGCCATGGAGTTGGCCACCTCAGAGAAAATGTTCTCAACTGAGTTGAGGGTAGGAGAGCTGACCGATGTGAATTGTTTTAGAAGGGCGGAAGAGAGTTCTGAATTAGATACTTTCCGCCAGTCACCTCTTATATTGTTTTCATTGCCAACAGCAGAATGGGGCTAAATCAAAATGTATAAGCTCTGAAAATGATTGCCAATAGTGCGTAATACATATGCTAAAAGCTGGGATAAACACACATTGTCAGGTAAGGGAGAAGCCGAAAGAGACCCTGCACTTTGTCAGTCTTTAGTTACCTGTGCAGTGGGGAAACAAGAGTGGCAAAAGACTGCCCTTCTGTGAGGATATATCCAGAAGGAGAGGAGCGTCATTTGCAGAAGAGTATTAAAGAGCACCAATGTGAATCTTGTTTCCATGAAAAGTTGTTGAGAGTTATGTAGCTACAATTTGTTGAATGCTGTGAAGCTGTTTTGACACTCTTGTCAATTGATTTTAACCACAAAAGCACTTATTGCTGTGCAACGCTGTTCGGGCAGCAGTGTATGCCCAGATGGCAAACTTTTGGAGACTGTAGACCTGGCATGGAAGTAGGCTAGGTAGACGTTGAACAAGTGCTACAAGGTGGTACTGACAGAGACACTTTGGTCCTCATCAGGGGTTGGTTGGAGCATTCAAATGCAGCGGTAACGCTATTACCATTGCATTACTGCTCTGCCCAATTCCGAGTTTGTTGAAACTCAGAGGAATCACCCCCAGCTCTGAGCTGGGGGGAAATTCACTGACTTTCCAGCCATTTTCGGTGCAATTACTGCAGGGCTATTAGCATTGCAGTAACTGCGCCAAAAATGCTCCATTAAAATCTATGGACTAGAGAAAAATTGGGATTTACTGCACGGCCGTAACTTGGTATCCAGCGCCTTTAAGCTATCAGAGTGGTTAATCATCCTGACCAATACATCTATTGTTGTTATTGAGGAATTGAGAATCGGTTTAAGAAAGAAGAACCTTATATCTTCTGTGTTGGAACTTTCTGTTGACAAGTTGAAGTTGCATCGAACTGTATTGGAACTTTGTTGCAAACCAGGATTTCCTTGCAGTCTTTTCTTGAACCGTAAAGCACAATCACATTTAAACCTGGGGAAGGGGAGTTTGCCCAGGTTATGAAAAGAGACAGTGGTTACATTGTGACTTCAATTATAATTGTTTTGAAGTGCCATGCATTTCCTTGTTTACTTGTTGTATGCATATGTGTGAGGGACAGATATCCCTTTGTAGAGTGTTTCCTTTTGTTTATTTTAGGCAGGGAAATTATGGTCAGGCTAGGGATTGAGAGGCTTTTATACAACCTTTTAATATAATAAATGGTATCTGTTGAGAACACTTTACAACATGGTCCGCCTCACATTTCTGACCCCTCACACAGAAAACAATAACACTCTTCTTTTGCAAATTAATTAACTGCTCTCTCAAAATAGGAATTGTACCAAAAGCTTGCTTGACTGCCTACTTCAAACCATTTCTAATAGACACAGCAGGAGAACCAGAAGACCCCTCTAACATTTGTTTATTTATTTATTACATTTATATAGTGCCCAGACCCAGAGGTCTCACAGCGCTTGTACATGATTTGTGAGAGTTGGCACTCAAGAACAGATGGTAGTGTTAATTCAATGCATATATAGAGTAAGTGCAGAGCGTAACCCAACACGAGCGAGATAATGCAAGGGTCCCCAAAATGGCGGTGTGTCCAGGGGACACACTGCAGTGACGTCCTATTGTATGGTCAGTGGTGGGCATTAGAGGTAAGTGAGCACACATAAGTGACAAAATAAAGTGTGAATGCACATACTGGCAAAGCCTTGTGTCATAGTAGGGTTGGATACATCTGTAAGTAAGCAAACATGAATGACATAATAAAGTGTGAATGCACATCCTGGCAAAGCCTCACCTCATGGTATGGGGGGCTGCTTCAGGTTTGTAACCAGACATGAATGACTTAACAAAGTGTGAATGCACATACTCGCAAAGCCTCGCCTCATGGTATGGGGGCTGCTTCAGGTATGTAACCAGACATGAATGACATAAAAAAGTGTGAATGCACATACTCGCAAAGCCTCGCCTCATGGTATGGGGGCTGCTTCAGGTATGTAACCAGACATGAATGACTTAACAAAGTGTGAATGCACATACTCGCAAAGCCTCGCCTCATGGTATGGGGGCTGCTTCAGGTATGTAACCAGACATGAATGACTTAACAAAGTGTGAATGCACATACTCGCAAAGCCTCGTATCATGGTATAGGGGGCTTCTTCAGGTACGTAAGCTGACATGAATGACCGGCTGCAAACGCCCAGGCAAGGCGTATTACAGACAAAGTTGTAGTTATGGAAGTTGGCTGAGTCCAGGCATGTACCTTATGCCACAAGAAGCTGCTGAGTAATAGACAAGCAGCAAGATGTTAGATAGTCAGAATAAGAGGGTAGCAGATCAGCATAGGGCTATTGGTCAGTCAAGTAAGATGTGGATGGGTCCAGCGCAGTAATGCAGTATAAAGTCAAGGGAGTTATGAGTAGGATCACGGGGCATCAACTGTACGGGTCAAGAATCATGTGCAGGCAGGTACAGTGCTCAGCAAAATGCTGGAAAAGTCCAAAATAGGTACATTATAGGTCCAGAAGTTGAAACGGGTTGGTTTCAAAACAAACTCACCACAATGCTAGACAGATATTTTCAATAAATTGAAGGCACATTATGAATGCAACATACGTTTCGCAGGCGTGGGGAGTAGCAAGCAGAGGCTAATATTGCAAGGGTCGCGTTAGATAACAGTGTGAGATGTCTGAACCTTGGCCAGTGTGAATGGGGAGAGGTTGGTTGTGTGGACACATTTTAGACATAGAATAAACATGGCATATGACAGGATGAACATGCGTCCCTCCTGAGCAACAACAGCCGCACTGTTATGGAGATCTATCACCATCCGAGATCGGTGAAGAAGGATGGAAGGGATGCCAGCAAGAGGATGGCTCATCTCCCAAGTAAGGCCATACTGGCATCAGAGATAGTATAATGAATAGCATTGTGACAGGGTGGTGGATGAAAGCTGGGGTGGCCCATCCAAGCCTACACAGGCCAAGAAATACATCCCTTAAGAGTATGCCTTCACGAAATGCTGTCCCCGCCTTCTGGCTCCGGTGCTGGAATTCCTTATTCACGGGCTGTAGCATATCAAAGAGCAGCTCTGATGGAGGTGGCAGCAGGGCTGGGAGGCCCATTGGTGTTCTGGCCTGGAATCATTTCGGCCATTTTAAGGTGGGTATTCACCTCTGCAAAAGTATGCAGGCCAGATGAAGTGGCTGCCTGGGGGTCGCTGGAGGTCTGCTCACCTCGGCGGTGGGTCATAGAAAAGTGTGTTCTATCGCAAAGATACCTTACCTAGGAAAAGGTTTAGAGAGCTACACATACAGCAACATTTGGGAGTATGTAGAGTGTAATAACTTATTAGATCACTCACAAGTTGGTTTCAGACCTATGAGAGGCAAAGAATCTGCAATAGTTTCCACTTGGGCCAACCTCAAATTAAATGATAACATCAGCTCAACACAAGTGTGCCTTGATATCCCAGTGGCTTTTGACACTATTAACAGAGGCGTTGCTAGGGGGGGCTAAGGAGGCTATAGCCCTTGGTCTTTTGGTTTTAATAGAATCTCAGGAGCTACAACCAAAAGGCTAGCTAGCCCCGGGACCCGACAGTTCTGGCATTAGCGTAGCCCCAGTTCTTTTCCAGACCTAGCAACACCCCTGACTGTTAACCACAGTATACTAATTTGAAGGCTTGAACACAGTTTCCATAGCACTCTACATGGGATAAAATCTTCATAACAGACAAAACAGAAATCACCTGACACCCTCCTTTCAGTTCAAACCCACAACCCATTACCTGTGCAGTTCCCCATGAATCAAGTATTGTTCAACTACTTTACAACATTTATATGATCCCTTTAAAGAAGATCAGAAAATCTGATGGGCTCACCAGTCACAACTATGCAGATGGCACACACATTATATACAAAATGACTTGCAACAGAATCTCCAGCATCACCCTCAACAATTTCCCCACTCACATAAGCAAATTGATGATAGCCATCTACCCACAACTCAACCCAGACAAAACAGAAATAATGATAGTCTCACTGCATGCCACACCGAAATACCTGTACCATGGCCTTTGCCCTAAACCTTCTAATTTGACCAAGGGCCTAGCATACTAATGGATACTGCGGACATGCTGAAACACCAATTCAACACAATGCACAATATGTGGTTCTATCATTTGTGCTCTATCCCACAGATTATGCCCCAGCTCTTGTTCACACACAGAGTGCTGCTGGTCATCTCCCTGATGTTTTCAAGTATTGACTACACAAACAGCATTTGTCTCAGTATAGCAGACTACCGCACTGCAAAAAAAACTTCAACAGATTCAACTCAGACTCAGAAGGAGGGAATGGAAGGAACTGCCATCTGGCAGGGGTAAAAAGCACTGTCTTTTTTGATGTTTATTGAATAATACAATGATGTGGGTAGTTCCATCTCAGAAAGGGTAATCTGCGGATCGGATTCGCCTTTTACAAGCTCCATTCCAAAAGCATTGTATGAGTATGCACCTGTGGCCTGCTGCATCAGTATCCTTAGATACATCACCTGTTCTATCCGTGGCACTGAGCAGGTCCAGAGGTCACAGCTGCCTATGTGACAGTGACAGATAAGTCTCTGTTGCTCAGGGTCAGCATTTAATATATGCACCCATGCACCCAAATGACAATGATCACAAGTAGCCCATCATGGTAGCAGGCTAATCTCTAAAATAAAGCTATGCCTGAGTTTAGCCATAGTCTATGGTAGTATTCATGATCACGGCTGCCGCACTCCAATTGATATTTCACATGTGTCAGCCCCTGTGAGTCAGCTCTGCAGTGGAAGGTGATGTGTATTCTGGTCAGCTGGGTGTAGCCTGCCAAATAGCAGGACAGGAGCCTGGTGGGCCAGGCCTCCACTTTGATCTCTTTGTGAGGGCAGGCAACACTGTCTGCCTGAGACAGCCACACAGCAAGCAGCTTCCTGGGCCCAGGTATCAGAGGAGCACACCCCTTCAAAAGGAGTAGCCTCACAACAGGGTGCTGCATCTCGAAAGGTCTTTGTTCACAATGATAAGGAAGGGGGCAGGATTATGATAGGCAGGATGGCTCTTTTCAATGAAAGAATAGTTTTGCCATCTTGATTCTCACTTTCCCTTTCTCTTTCCTGTCCCCTCCACTTCCTGTAGAGCAAATAACTTTGGGTGTGACAGTGCTCTGTTCAGGAGCAGGGATTGCACCATTAAAGCAGGCTAGCTTTAGTCCAAGCACCTGAGGACTTTTACCTTTAAAATAAGGGGTCTCCAACCCCTCTGGGAGATTTGCTCAGTTCCACTGGGATCCTTTGAGGCCACAGATTCGTTCTGAAGATCTCAGCAGACTTGTGAAAGCAAAGACCTCAGCCCGAGGAGAGGAGGAATCATCCAAGACAGAAGAAAGATATGTTCCCTATCCATTCCCAGGGCATATTGGGAGTAACCTCTGCTGTGGATCAGGCCCTACCACTTTGCACCGGAATCTCTTGAGTGGGGAGAGCAGACCGTGAATAGAACCTGCCTATCCTCAAGTCAACCTCAGTATGCCGAATAGCAACTGGAGGGCCAGTCTAGCCAAAGCTCCCTTTTCTACAGCACCAAACCGGTCCCTCCATGTTCATCGCACCTGGACCAAGACGGAAGTCGCCGGCACTAACTGCTGTGCTCCTCGACCACTTCGAACACTGCCTGCACTTTTAACCAGCCCAACACTGCATTGTGTCCTAAAACTCTTCACCTGCTAGGCCCAAAGGGATTGCTGAACACCAGGACCCTAACCGAATCCCTGGAGCCTCACACGCTGACTCTAACTGGGGGTTACAACCACTGCTTGACCTTGATAGCTTTTAAACTGCTGCCTCATTGAGGGGACTTATTAAGGGCATGGCTACCTCCAAACTTGTAATGAGGCCCATGGTGTGTTTTTACACAAATGTTGATGACACCCAGCTGTATTTCCGATTGGACTCCCTGGTATTGCCCCCCCCCCCCTCCCACAAAGCTTAGAAATTGTTTGTCAGCAATTGCTGAATGGATGGCCAAAACCACCTTAAATTCAATGGAAATTAAACCGAAATAATGGTGGTAGGGCCCACTGGAACTGAGACTTCCTGGACCATGAACCTTTGGGCAAAATCACTGCCCGGCACCCAGTAAATCGATTCAGTAAAGAGCCTGGGGGTAAAGCTGCTTCCCTTTGGCTCTCGGGAGCTGCAGATTTCTTAGTATGTAATTTTGTTTTTTTTAAAACTCAAAACCCTAAAAAAGACTCTGCCTTTTCTCCCTCTGGCGTTTCGAACCGGACTGGTGGCGGCATACATTTTCGGCTCCATGGATTATTGTAATGGAACCTATTTAGGACAGCCGGCCTTACTTATCCAGTGCCTTAAACTTCTTCAAAACGCTGCTGCATGGTTAGCCCTTGGTGCCACACGTTTTGCCTACTCTTGGGAACTTCTTTCACAACTCCACTGGCTCCCGGTCAGCAGCTGCATTACATTTAAAGTGCACTGCATTGTCCACCGGGCTGTCGACAATATGGTAGCTGAGTATGTTCAAGAAAAACTCACTCTGTACGCCACTATCAGAACTCTCCAGTCCGCTTCACAGAAGCTGTTGGTAGTGCCCAGATTTCAGAGAGCCTGCTCATGGGGCAGAGCATTTTCTTGTCTTGCGCCTTCAATGTGGAATTCCCTTCCACGTTAGCTTCACCAGACCGGAGACCATCTTAGGTTTCGTAAAGCTTTAAAGACTTTTTTATTTTGAGTTGTATTCTCTCTGTCTTGCTCACAACTGGTCATATGTTTCTCTCTTTTCTCAGAGCCTCGATGCCTTCAGGCCATAGACATCACTCTATAAATATGGTTACATTATATTACAACCATCTAGTAATGGTGAACGTGAGGAAGTAAATGGTTTGGTGGCTCATGCTGCCTTGTTAGATGCAATTGACAATCATCACTGCCAAAGCTAGGGTTGCTATTTGAAAGTTTTAAATGCCCATGACATTGGAAGCAAAGTAAGAGATTGGTCCTGCATCAATGAAGGGCATCAACTCCCTTGGAAAAAGAAAGGACATTTTAACACTCATTAGCCTCCTCCTGCAAAGGGCACAGCCTACTAACATAGTACTCTACAGTTAAAAAGTGAGCTATGGGAAAGTAAATCAGCCTGGATTGTGATGTGACATGCTGGATACTTTATGTGTGTGTTGCAGATGCTCCTTTATGCACTCAGACATTGGGGGTCATTATGAGATTGCCAGTAAGCCGCAGGTAGTAACTGGCAATCCCGGCTTACCATTTCCGCCACACAATATACTGTCCCCCCTGAAGCACTCCCTTGTGCACCCTCTTCTTAAAACACCCTCAGCTGACCCCTCCTGCCCTGCAAACTACTACCCAATTTCCATCACTCCTTTCCTGGGCAAACTCCTGGAAAAGCTGGCAATCTCCCAGCTTAATCTTCATACTGATCGGTTGGTTGTCTCCATGACCATCAGTCTGGCTTCAGAACGGCCAGAAGCACAGAAACTGCTCTCCTAAACATCTGTGAAGACCGTCTCTCAAACCTTGACTCCAGTACCTCCTGTGTCCTTATCTCACTTGACCTCTAATCTGCCTTTACCACGGTCAACCATGCCATCCTGCTCAACTGTCTGTGTGATAACCTGGGTATCACCGATCAGGCCCTGGCTTGGCTGACTTCTTTCCTCTCCAATCGACCCTCCCAGATCCAACTTGGGTCCTTTCTCTCCTCTAACTCTAGTCTCAATAAGATAACTCAGGGGTAACGTGCTTGCGTTGGAAGCAAGACAACACAGAGCAACACAGGTTCGATTCCTGGGTCCATGCTTAGAAACCTCTGGGTATTAAGCGCGTTATAAATAACCTATCATGTCATATCATATCATAGCTCTACATGTGGTGTTCCCCAGGGGTCTAATCTCTCTCCCTGGCAGTTCAACCAATACCTGGCACTTCTTTCCCACTGCATTGCCGCTCTCTACCCCAATATTCAGTGCTATGCAGACAACACTCAGCTCATTTTCAGGCTCCCTTCTGCCACCTCTTCTCCTCCTCTCATCTCTGACTGTCTGTCCGCTATCCAGAAGTGGTGTGCTGCCAATGACCTCTGCCTTAATGCCAGTAAGACTGAGATTCTCCTCATCGGCACACATGCTCCCTCCTTTCCTATCACTCTCTGGTTGGCCTCTCTTGGCCCTCTTCTTTCTCCTTTGCACCTGTGAGGCTAAAAAGCTTTGGGTAATCTTTGACTCCACACTTTCCTTCTCTCCTCACATCTCTGACATCTCTAAGAAGTCACACTACCAGCTGTAAATATTCATAGGTATTCTTCCTTTCCTCTCCTTCCCCCAGAAGCTCACTGTCTCCAGAGCCCTGGTTCCCTCTAGGCTGGACTACTACCACAGCCTCTTTCCAAATCTGCCTGCTTCTACTCTCCACCCTCTGCAACTCATCTAGAAAAGGGCTGCAACACTTGTCCTTGGACTCAAGCCCAGGGATCGTATCTCTCCAGGACTGAAATCTCTGCACTGGCTCTGTGTGGCTGCAATGATTAAGTTAAAACACTCTGCATTGTTCACAAGGCCTTCTGGGGCCTCAATACCTTCAACTCTCTCTTCCGAAATATCCTCCTTCTAGAGTTCTTCACTCATCTGCCTCCAACTCCCACAGTGTCAGTCGTTTCTCCAAGCAACGAGTTGGTAGTAGATCTCTCTGTGCAGCTGGGGCCTCCCTCTGGAACAGCCTCTTTGCCTCCCTGAAACTTGAGGAGAACCATCTCACGTTCCGGAAGCACCTCAAGACTTCCCTCTTTGCTTCTGCTTTCTCTCCTCCTCTCCCCTGCTGAACTCCTGACTGAAACTGCACTGGCACCTGGCTACCCTCTGATCTCGAGCCCAGGTCCCCTCCCCTGCCATCTACACACCTGCACTGCCTCCCAGGCAACCCCTGCACTTGGGGGCTGTTTCTGTACCCCTACAGTCCCCACCAGCTCTTTACCCTTGATGTCTGCACTTGCCCCTGTACTTGCCACAAGCTGGCTGCACTATCGTTTTTATTGATTTATTACTGTTGATGCTATGTACTGCGCTGCCCCCTCCCCGTTGCCCCTGCACTTTCCATCTCCCCCCTACACTGCACTTGCGCAATCTAAATGCCATCTGGCCTTGTAAGATAATTGTCTCTGTCTTCCGTTTCATTCCCCCTCCCTTGCCTCGTTGTGCCTAGAAAAACTTTTGTATAGGGGCGTTATAAATGCCATATCATATCATATATCATAAGAGGAACTCCCTAATACATTCCCTCACAATCCAGCAGTTACAGTGCTACAACCAAGAAACCTTGAAGAATGCACTGTGTGCTATTGTGGAATAAAACATGTAATCCAAGTAAAAGAAGCTGACAATACAAGTTAGAAGAGTGATTGAGCAATACAGAACACTCAAGTGTCTGATTTCCAGTAATACTGAAAAGAAGAAGAGTAATTGAGCAATACTGAACACTCAATTGAGAGTGAGAAATGTCTATGCCTCTATACTGGGGAAGGCTGAAAGGTGCAGCATACAAAAAGGAGAGGCAGCTGGCGTGGAAATGGGACATGAGAATAGCTGATACCCGGGGAAGCTGGGGAAAGCAAAACCCAGAGAAGAAGTGCAAGAGTGTGTGGTGGCGTGACTGCATTGCAGTGGCCTGTCCAGTCCAGCAAAGACCACGCAATCTCCCACATCAGAGAGTGTATACCTAGGGAGATAGCAAGAAGAGGGAAGCCAACCTGTCAGAGCGAGGCGATATTTCTGGCCAGGTGACGCTAACCCCAAGGTAAGGATGTAAAGGGGACAGCAGGAAACCCGGGAGGGATAAAAGAGGTAAAGAGGACATGAATCATACTCATCCCATTGAAACAGAAGAGTGCAACTCAAGTGTGAGTCTTTACTGGCAGAATCATACTCATCTGAGTAACACTGAAGAGTGGAGTCCAAGTGGAAATCGTTACTGACACAATCGTACTCATCCCAGTAACAGTGAAGAGAAGAATATAACTGAGGATAATGATTGGAACTGCTAAGCTCATTGCAGCAATAGAGAATATTGGGAAATGTACTGGCCCAGCCAGGAAAGAGAGCGGCCATTAAGAAAGAACAATACTTGTAAAGTCCCAAGACAGTGAAAGAAGGAGCATCAGAAGGGAAAAGACACGTATCATACCAAAATACAGAGTCCCATTACTGTGATATAGAAAACCTTTAACGGTAAACTGCAAAAATTCCCCAAAAGATAGATGCAGTGGTTTTTTAAGGGTATTTACTAAAGTGGAGGATGTGGAGAGGAGGAGGTTTACATTTGAGGTTTTAGAACTCACAGTAAATAAATCAGTCTTTTCCCGTAGATCCAAAGACACATCACGAAAGCTGAAAAAACCTTTGCATGAATTCTATGAACTATTGAGAGTGGTTGCCAAGAACTACCTAAAGATTAAATATTGAAGTGACTTTGATGAGAAGCAGAACGCAGGAGAAGCAAGTCATCATCATGTGCTTTAGTTACCTTTTTGCATAGTGGTTGGGCAGAGTATACAAGATTTGGAAAGAGGACAGTTCTTCCTTTTGGAATCACAGATGACTGACGAGCACCCAAGTTAGTTTTGGTTAGGTAGGGAAAACCCATAGTTTAGGGACAGATAGAAGTTTATTTATTTGAAAGGATAAGAAAAACATTTTTAAAATGGAAGATACTCATCACTGTCCTTCTTCTGACTCACCACAGTGATTAATGGTTTCTTCTAGTGATCTTGAACCTTGTATGCAAACCTTGGGTGCTATTAGTAGCTAAATGAAGTGAGTTTATCTACGTTTCCATATTCATTGTTTGTCGAAACACCCTATGATCTAACACCCCTCACCAAAACAATCCCTCCCCACAATTCTGGGACAAAAACTGAATTTGGTTTCATTTGGAATATTCTGTTTTATTTAAAATAATAAATCAAAATTAAAGTTGAATCCCTAACTTTATGCTGGGGAAATCACCCACAATATTCCATATAAATACATACGTCTTGCCTACAGAAGAGAAGGAAACACAAACCACCTGCTGTTATTTCACTAAAATTAGATTCATAATACACACAAACACCCACAATAAAATCTGAATAACTATTCTAAACAATTATAAAATAATCTCCAGGATAAACATTCAAATCATTTTCACTTGCTGCCATTGTATTTTAAAGGAACACATTTCAATATTCTCATCAGAACATTACAATATATATTTCACTTATTTGTATCTTGCACAAGCAAAAACAAGAGTTGAAAACAGGAAATTTGCATAATATACATTTCATTTGATTTTATCTTCCACCATCAAGTTTTGCATCAAAGAAAAAAATGAATTGAATTTACATATAACCTTTTGATACTTTTTTAAAACTCTTCCATTGATTAAACACATAGCATACAAACATCAACAACAACCAACACTGCACAACAACTGGCACTTTGTCTCGCAATCAGCACTCTTTCATCTGTCTCTTTAGCGCAGCGGCTCGGCTCCCTGCTTGTCTGTCCATAATATTTAGTGTCAAATCCCCACTGGCTCCCGTATTAGGCCCTTTGCGGCCTGCATCCCCCAACAAGTTCCATCACTGCTCCTGTCGCCGGGGGTTCATTCCTCCTCTGGCCCACTAGGGCCTGTCGTGTCTTGCCCATTTGTGGTGCGAAACAGGTCCTGGATGAGAGAGTTCGATGTGAGTAGTTTAGCCCCACTCTCCGCCTCACCCTTCTGCGTCGCTCTGGTCCACACTGATGTTTCCGCTATTGTCAATTTTCTCAGGTCTGCCCACCATATTTCTCCTGATGGCTCTGTGCTCGAGTTCCATGTCATTACTATGCAAAGCTTCACCAGAATACACATTAAGTCCTTCAATTTTGCCATATGTGTCTTCTGTTTGCCACCCCTCGGGAACAGTCCCAGGAGGTAAGACTCCGGCAAACACGCTTGCATCAGGATTCCGCCTGCCTTTGCTCTTGTTTTAACTGTGTTCCAAAAATATATTATATTTTTTTTAGTTTTTTTTGGCAGTGGGTAGACACACGATATCCAGGCTTTACAAACAGCTCCTGCGTGTCAACAACAAGAGGACACTGCAAGTAAGAGCCGAATGGGAAGAGGAACTCCACAGGACCTTCACATATGGGGAATGGAGCAGGACACTTCATTATACAAAAAAAAGTCTCCAGGAATGCGACATTCAAACAAATGCAGCTGTACCTTACACATAGGGCATATCTCACGGCCAAGAGAATGTCATGTATGGGAC
The DNA here is from genome assembly GCF_040938575.1 of Ambystoma mexicanum. NCBI lineage: Eukaryota > Metazoa > Chordata > Amphibia > Caudata > Ambystomatidae > Ambystoma > Ambystoma mexicanum. The sequence goes on along the minus strand of NC_090924.1, from coordinate 1,106,527,990 downwards.
GAGATCGGACACGTCACTGCTCACGTTGTGCGACAGTGGAGGCGGATATGACACATAATGTTCTGGTCCTGCCCGGCTGTACTTAATTTTTGAGAACAGAAAAGAGGACCCAAGATTGGAGTCCTCCCCTCCCCTGCACACTCTAGAAATACGCTGCAGAGGCGTAATCGTTTAGAATTAATGTTTCAGTGTTCTATTGAAGTGTTTGCAAAATAACACAGTAAATTCTAATGTCTCTTATTGATAACAGAGAGATAATGATGTAAAAGTAAAGGGAGGGATCTCTCCAATTCATTCATAAACAATACTTGAAGCCGAAGCAATAAAAATAGCAATACATCATCTACATAATCATAATTAACAAGAATTACACTGTAGTAGGCTGACACGGTTCGAGGTCAATCCTCTTCTTCAGAAGCCTTTGTGGAGACAGAGATGCAAGGATGTTGTCAGATGTTGCAACAGTTCCGGTTAAAGATAAGTAGACAATGCCTCATTCTTGGACTTGGCTTATTTGCTTAATGGTTTGCAATCTCGCTGATATTTTCTTCCTGTTTGGTGATGTAATTGGTTTGCAATCCTCAACAGTCTGTAACTGTGTCTAATACTCTGCTCTGTTAATTAGATTGCTTGAATGGATACATCCATGCAGTTCACGCTGCGAGATTGTTTCAACGCTCTGTGGCACTTTAACTGAAGTATGTTTGGTGCTGTAATCCGTCCTTGATAGCAACAATTCCATCCTCCGCGTAATGCGAGTGCTTCACTACGTCTCCGGCAAAAAAAAAGAAAAAAAAAGAAATAATAATAATGGAACACAGTTAAAAGAATAGCAGAGGCAGGCGGAATCCTGATGCAAGCGTGTTCGCCGGAGTCTTACCTCCTGCATGGATGTATCCATTCAAGCAAGCTAATTAACAGAGCAGAGTATTAGAAATAGTTACAGACTGTTGAGGATCGCAGGACCAGAACATATGTGTCATATCCGCCTCCACTGTCGTTCAACGTGGGCAGTGACGGGTCCGATCTCGACCCATACGTGACATTCTCTTGGGTGTGAGATATGCACTATGTGTAAGGTACAGCTGCATTTGTTTGAATCTCGCATTCCTGGAGACTTTTTTTGTATATTTTTTTTGTAAATACCTTCAATTCTCTCTTCCTAAATATCTTCCTTCTCGAGCTCTTCGCTCATCCGCCTCCAACTCCCTCAGGGTCAGCCGCTTCTCCAAGCAACGAGTTGGGGGTAGATCTCTCTCCGCAGCAGGGGCCTCCCTCTGGAACAGCCTTCCTGCCTCCCTGAAACTTGAGGAGAACCATCTCCAGTTCCGGAAGCACCTCAAAACCTTCCTCTTTGCTCCTGCTTTCTCTCCCCCTTTCCCCTGCTAATTACTGAAACTGCACTGAATCTGCAACTGGGCCACTTACCAATCTCGATCCTTGGCCCAGCAACTCTCCCCTGCACTGCCCCCCTGGCAACCCATGCACTGAGGGACTGTCTCTGTATCCCTACAGCCCCCCCTTCCCAGCACTTGTGTGCACTTACCTTGCACTTGCCACCAGCTGGCCCTTATTATTTATCTTGTTTTACTAACCCTGTATTGCAATTTCCTCTCTCCCTTTCCCCCTTGCACTTTTCCCTTCCCCTCTACCCATGCACTTGCGCGATCTGAATGACACCTGGCCTAGTAGGATCGTTGTCTGTCTCCCCTTGTTCCCCCCTCCCTGCTTTGTCGTGCCTTGAAACACTTGTGTATAGGAGCGTTACAAATGCCATATCATATTATATTATACTGAAGTGTCCTGCTCCATTCCCCATCTGTGAAGGTCCTGTGGAGTTCCTCTTCCCATCTGGGTCTTACTTGCAGTGTCCTCTCGCTGTTGCCATGCAGGAGCTGCTCGTTAAGCCTGGATATCGTGTGTCCCCCCTCTGCCACATCATACCATGTGTCCAGGACTCCCTCACTGTCACCTACTCCTGGCAGTGTCCTCCATCTCCTCGTAATCCTCTGTATCAGACTATTGGACAATAGGAATTGGCCACTATGTACGCCCTGTTCTTCCATCAAGGTCTGGAAATCCACCCACTGCCCGTCTTTCCATAGGTCTCCGGTCTGTGACACACCCTTGTCTTCCCACTGCCTGCGATAAGTGGCCAGGGACGCCATGTGCGCATCAACTAGTCCCGCAAGAGGAATTTGCCTGGAGTAGGGGTCCTGTGCTCCTTGCATCTTCCACGCTCTTCGCCACAGGGTCAGGCCCAACTGAACTATGTTAGGGATTAGTTTGGCTAGGGTTTTATCAATCCATTGGAGTTCTCTCAGGTAATAGTGTTGTATTGCTGGCCGAAAAAGCAATGTATCAATGGATGTTTCATCCCCCAACCATTTTACGACAAACTGGGGTTGCAATGCCAAATAATAGCATTCGAAGTCTGGGAGTCTAATTCCTCCCCACTCGTAATCTCTCTGCAGTGTGTTCAGCGCTATCCTGTTCCTTGCATGTAGCTGTCTAAAGAAGGACCTGGCGATGTCGTATGGGATATTAGTGAAATAGTACAGTAGGCCGGGCAGGACCATTATCTTCAGTAGTGCTGCCCTTCCTATCAACCCCAGTGGGAGTGTCTTCCAGAACCTCATAGTTGTTTCTATCTCGGCTAGCGCCGCCTGTGTATTGGCAGTATGTGTCACTGTGGTGCTGTGGTGGATGTCCACTCCCAGGTAGCAGAAAGTGGTAGGCGTCCATGTGAGTCACAGACTCGGCAACTGGTCAGGGGCAGCCGGCCTTAGTCTCACCAGTGCGAAGAGCAAGGATTTTTCCTTGTTGATCATAATGCCCGACAATCTAGCAAACACCCCAATGCTTCCAGCAGGTTTGGCATATTTTCCCTTGGGTTCCCTACATAGAGGAGCATGTCATATGTATATATAGAAATTGAGTTTAGTACCCCGTCTATTTCAATTCCCGCATTCCCTTAATCTGCCCTTAGGAAGACAGCAAATGGCTCCAAAGCCAGTATATATAGCATCAGGGAAAGTGGGCATCCCTGCTGTGTACCACTACCAATCTTCCATCGCGCTGAGATGTGCCTACCCGTTTTCACCCTTGCTCCAGGACCTTGGTAAAGAAGCCGTATCCAGCGGAGGTACCCCTCTCCCATCCCAAAGTGGGCCAGAGCCCCTAAAAGCCACTCCCAGTTCACCGAGTCGAATGCTTTGACTGTGTCAAGCGACGCCACCAGACAGTACCCTTGTTTCCGGTTCGTGCTCTCAATAACATGATGGAGTCCGCGCAAATTCCATGTCGTGTTTCTCCCTGGTGAATATACCCTTCTGGTTGGGGTGTACCAGTGTGGATATTACCTGCTTAAGTCGATTTTCTAGGGCTACAGTCAGGATTTAGAGCCCTGATTGATCAGGGAAATCGGTCTTTAGGAGCCGCACTCCAGAGGCGATTTCCCTGGTTTTAATACGGGTATAATGACCGATTCTGATAGGCTCTGTGGCAGCCTCCCTCCTCATATGCCTCCTGGAACATCTCCAGCAATCGTGGGGCCAAGATGTCTTTATATTTCTTATAAAATTCCTCGGGTAACCCATCCAGTACTGGGGATTTGCCTGTTGGGAGGTCGGCTATCACGGCGGTCAACTCTTCCAACGCAAAGGGCGCATCCAGTGTCTGTGCTTGCTCCTCCGATAGCTTGCGGAGTGGGATTTCCTTTAAAGCATCGGTTATATCACCTGCTTCCGCTGTCTGTTTCTTGGAGTACAGTTCCTCATAGAACTGCGAGAACACTCGGTTAATCCCCTCCTGGGTCCTCACTTCCTCCCCTTGCTCATCCATAATCACAGTTATTGGTTTGACCTATTCTCTTTTTTGCTAAGCCAGGCCAGGAGCATACCAGGTTTATCCCCTTCAGCATGCAGTCTCTGTATATACTTCCCATAGTCCAGCCTACCCATCCTTTCCCAGATCACGCAGCATTGCAGTCGCTGCACTGTGAGCTCTTCTGGTTCCTCCCCTTTCTCCCCCACCCATGCTCCGTTCTATTTCCTCCTCTAATTCCCTTAACTCGGCTACGATGGCCTCCTGAAAACTTTAGTGTTCTAGAATGGGTTGTTCTCTCCCACGTCACCTGACCTTTGTTACACTTATTGCTGCCTCGCCCTATCCCTGTGGCTCATGGGTGTTGTGGTGGTGTTTGTTGCTCTGATGTTCGCCTGTCCTTTGGGCAGACAACGCTCCGGGAGGGGTGATATAACTCCAGCTGTTGCTCTGCAGTGGTTGCTCATTTTTGTTCACCTGCTGGCCACTTCTGCGCCAGGGCCACAGTGGTAACCATTCCCGCAGGGACCACCCAACAGAGTCGTTGCCAGCGCAAGTGCGGTGGTGGAGGAAGTGCCCCTTCTTCGTTGAGGTCAGCCATCAGGCTTGAATATGTGGCCGGCTTACTCCTCTCCTGCAGGTTTCGCTATTTTGTGTGTTTTATTCGCAGACAGGGATTTGCTGCGGTTCCCTTTTCCTCCAGTGTGCAGCCTGTGTCCCCTTATCTGTCCACTTGCTTCCACCAGATTGCCTTTGGCGCTCCTTGTCATCACCTGTGCCTGCTCCTGGGGGTCACAGCACATTACATGCTCTGCCAGAGAGGTGCCCACTTCTAGCGTCCTGTGAGCTCTGCAGCTGACATTGTGCGTCCACACCACTCAGGGACCTGCAGGAGCTCCTGAGCCATTTTGAACCTTGGTTTAATTGGGACCACAGGTATCTCCCATGCCGGGGATGTAGTCCACTCCCAGGCGGTCTTCTTGCTTCAGATCTGGGTTGACCCTATCTATCTTGGCCTGGTTTCCCGCCTCTTCCAGGATGTGCCCTTTCCTTGCACGGGCTCCCAGCCATGTTACATCAAGTGAGGTGCGCCCCGCCACCCCCTCTGCTGATTCTCACCTCTGCTCTTTTAGGGTTCCTCCACTGGTGGACCATCGTGTGGATGCACTACGCCAGCAGCTGGGGTGTTGTGAGCCACCTGTACGCTGTGGTATTAGTGTAGACCACTTGGATTATGAGGCTTAGCCTCTCGCTGGGATGCCATGGGTCCTGATCTCACAGATGGATCTCTGTCCTCCGGTATCCTTCCCATCCACTCGACGCCACCAGTCTCTTGGTTCCTGCTCCTTACCTGCAAAATCGTTTCTCCCCCGTGATGGCAGAGGGCGTGATCAGGAGGCAGAGACGTTCCGCGCCTCACAGACTTCCAGAATTCCAGGCGAACTCGTTGCACGTGTTCCCTTACGGCCCGCCCAAGCCGCGTTTCTCCCTCTTCCTCAGCTCCAGCCGGGGTGCCCGAACCAATATCTGCCCTCCGGAGGGAGGGGGAGGGGGCGGGCGCAGGTCTCTCCACTCTCCACTGTTCTCCCCCGCCAGGAGTCCCCCAGGCAGGATCACTGCTGGGGCACATCGTGCTCCGGTCTGAAGCATGGGCCTTCCTCTCTCCTGCCTCGCCAGCTATGCACTGTTGCTCCTTCTTCATGGGGCTGTTGCTGATAGCAAGGTCACACTCTCCTCACCCGACCTAAGAGGGCCGCAGCAGTCGGTCACTCAGGCGCAAGCTCGTCTGGCTCCTGCCACTTAGCTCCCTTACAACGGTCACTGCAGCTTTCCTCCATGGACTCTTCCACATGTGCCCGCCCTCTTGGATTAGGCGGTGCAGTTTTTGATTTTGTTTCTTCGCTGTCCTTTCTCCAATTCGCCTCGGTAGTCCCCCAGGTTGTTCCATGGGTGTTCCGATGTCCCTATCTGGCTTTTTGCCGATTTTAATAGTGATTTATGCCAGCTTGGATGGATCTGCTTTCGGATGATGCATTAGCTCCTTAGCTTCACCGCCTACAGCATGGCCGCCCAAGCCACGCCCCCGCCAACCTTTTAATACTTGGGGTAGTTCTACTCTAAATGTATGGTACTGGTGGTTTCTAGTTTAGACATCAACTATTTAGCACAAAGGCTTGGGTTTAGGATGGTTTAAAGGTTTGGGTTTAGGATAGAAGCTTTTAGTTTGAAGAGCACGGCATCTAGATTAATTCCAAGGGTCAGACAAGCATGAGACTATAACTTTCAGATTGAACAGAAAACAACTCTTCCTTTCTACTGGCATTGGAGTCCACTTAGGCCAGAAACATATATTTTCTGTGCAATGTTATTTTAAAAATTTGATTAGTTATTTTAATTGACATTATCTTCTTAGGGATAAAGTAGCCAAACTAACCTCCTTCTAATCCACTTTAAGACTATGGCTTTACTCACGATTTCTCGTTTTATGTATACTATGGTTTTCCGAGAAGTTGAGCAATTGCGTCATTATTTACACCATCACAACAATCTGGGCATAAAATATCCCTGTGAAAATCCAGGAATTTATGTATTTGGTTACTGTCAGAGAATATTATGTGCCCCGCACAATCATGAATTCTCGGGCAAATTTTTTTAAATATACCTCCACACATTTAGTGGCCTAGCTGGTAAAGGATTTCCATAAAAGAAGTTCAACTGCTATCAGGGTTTTTAACTAACTCCAGGCACATGTATCAAAATGCTTGTGGTCTCATGCAGAAGGGAACAAACAGTTTGGGCTGGACTGCCCCTTTTTCAGTGGGACCAAGCCTGATTTGCATATGTTTTTTCCCCTTTTTTAATGTATTGGCAGGTGAAGAATGATGGTCTGGAGGGTTGCCCAGAGCACTGCCAGAGATTTAGATTAATTGTAACCCTTCCAGCCATCACCTTTTCTCTTGTACATATATCAAAATGCACAGGGATTGATACACACATTTTTGGTTGGTCTTTAAATGAATGGGAGAGGTAATGTAATGTAAGTTGTCTTGTAAAGTGCATGTCTGACACTATTGCTGGCCTCACTGCAATGCATTTGGTGCTGCAAAAGAAAAGGGGGTGGGATTTGCTAGAGGGACAGTGGAACAGTAGGAAAAACAGATGCAAAACCTGTGGTGTTCAGGGGTGCAGGTCAGAAGTGCCCGGTTCCAGAGTGCCAGTCATCTTTCCATGCATTTAGCTGAAGAAACTTGGGAGTATGTTATCCATATGAAAGATCCCAAGATGTGATCTACCACAATGCTTTGGGTATGGTTAGCCAATGATGTAGGCGAGTGTGACAGAGCTAAAGAGGAGAGCTTAGTCATGGCTTGGTTAGTGTTCATGAGCTAAGAGCTAGGTGTTTAGTGACGTTCTGTGGGGCTTTTGTGTCTGTAGTGTAAGGTGGTAGGAGATGTCAGAGGGGAGTCAGTTAGTCAGCGAAAGGCAGGAGTAGGCCTTACAAAGCAAAACAACCTGCAACACTACACTCGTAGCAATGCCTTTTGCAGACTGGTCTCATTTCTCTTCTACCAATGCCACCCCTATTTCTCTCTCTCATTCTCTTTCTCTCTCGCTCTCTCTCTCGTCTCTCTCTGTCTCTCCTTCTCTCTCCCTCCTTCCCTCTGTCGTTCTTCTATTTCTCTTTCTGTCTCTGTCTTAATAAGATACATTGTACCTCATGAGAAACAAAACAAGCATCTGGCAGTTGGCAGATGAGGGAAAGGGGCAGTGTGGAAACTCAGACATTGCCATAACCTGCTAAGGTTTATGGGAGACAAGAACATATGTTTCAGAGGAGGGGAAGCTTAAAACGTTGATGACCACACTTACCTTCCTTAGTATGTTGTTTAGCAGGCTGAGAGATGCCTAACACATTACTCTAAAATGCTCAGATGCTAACTTTAGTGGCCTGCTGGGATTTCTGCCCATCGAGGGCAGGGTTTGTCGAGGCAGGACAAAACAGGCAATTTGCGGTACCGTTATTAGCGCCTTCCCCATTCCCATTTGAGCCCTATGCGGGCTCAAATGGGAATGGGGAATGGCCCTGGTGAATGGGGAATTACCGGTCCTGATAACCTTGGAATGGACCGGTAATTGCTCCATTCACCAGGGCGGAGTTGGAACGGGTTTGGAGGCAGCCAACCTCGTAATGAGGCCCTAACACTCCAAATCATATTCCCCTTTATTTTGATTGTTCCAATGTATTTTGTAATGTAACAATGAGAGGTTTTTCTCCCTCCTCCAATTTTGAGTTATGGGGCCTCATAACAACCTAGGCTGCCGCAGAATGAACGGTGCCGGTAAGGGATTGGCAATGCTCATTCCAGGCTGCCCTATTACGAGGTCTGCAGTGGGTCCCGCTAAGGAACGCCTGGTCAGACCAGGCGTCCTTAGCGGGTCCCGCTAGCAGACCAGGGTGCTTACAATGGGCCCATCATTAACAGGCTCATTGTTAGCATCCTCCCCATTCCCATTGAGCCCTATGGGGTTCAAATGGGAATGGGGATGTACCAGTCCGGGTCCCGCGAAAGGGATTTACCAGGCCCTTCAAGGTTGGAATGGCCCGGGAAGCCCCCTTTTGTGGGACCTGGACCAGGTACCCGGTATAGGGGTAGCCATGCCGCTAAAAGCAGCATGGCTACCTCCATACTCGTAATGAGGCCCATGGTCATTTTGGACTGCAATCAAGATTTCTCTCGTACTTTTTGGATTACATGTATCACATTATTGAGGCATATATATTTGAAACCACAGGAAAAGTGTGCTTCCTCAGACTTCCCTTATGTTCCAATAACGTCTAATACAAAAAAGCTTTTAAAATATGTAGATTTAGTAATAATTCACACATATTGGCTCAACTCATTCATGTTTATTTCGAAGTGACCCATAAAACAGCATAGAAGAAAAACACAATATAATGAAGTTATACACATGCTAATCTCACACAATACAAATTGTGTAGTATAAAATACATAAAAAACATTATATAAAGTACATTAGTGCATTAGGCTGCATAATAGCCTATCACAATATTAAATTATATTTGTATGTTGCTGATGACATGAGATCCAAGTCTTAAAGTCCATTGCATGATATTTAGTGAATTGTCAGACCGTGTTCTTTCTTAGCAGCCACACACAATGGATGAACGTAGAAAAGCAAACATAGTCAGTTTGTTCAAGGTCATTTATGATCAAATTAATGCATCTGGTAGGAATCTAATATTATATTTTTAGTAGCATAGGCTTCAATTAGCAGACCCTATGTTGTCTGTATTGTGGGCATATGAAGAGGAAATGTTCAACAGTTTATTTGTCACCTCTGAAAATAGAGCATTGCTCTGAATCTGTCATATATATATATAGTGCATCCAGGGGTAGAGTACCAAATCTATGTCTTAGATATACAGAATGTGCATAGGATGGAATGATTATGTCTAAAACTATCTCATTCTCTAAGACTGGTTTGCAGCGCTGATATGCAATAGCTTGTGGTGAGGAACTGGAATATGCATATATCTTACCCCTCATTTTTGTTGTAAATGCAGCCTGCACTACCCTTTTTGTATGGTCATCTATTAACTCAGTTTTGGTCCACAGATGCATAAGCTCCATGGAATCCAATTGTGCTCTGATGTACTTGAACCAAGGGATATCCATCCTGCCACTCTGAGACAAAAGTTCCAATGTTGCATCTCTGTATTTCTCCAGATGTGGGGAAGCTATAAGCATACCCAGTACAATAATGGCAAATTAACTATTACATCTAAAAGTTTTGATTGGTCAAGTTCAATATGCAGAGCCATATTTGCTCTGCTGCTAGGTAGTTGCATGATCATTTTTAAGAATCTGCTTTCCACTACATGTAATCTAGCAGGCTTGATAGATCATCAAATTCCAGCTCCATAAAAAGCTCTAGATCTAGCCTGCAAATTAATAATCTGCAGCGCTGGGGACAAGGCACCATTCCCATGCATCCGTGCCAGTTTTAAGATGGCATCACTAGTTCTTTCCAAACTGTATTTTTCCATTTGGGTGAGCCAAGTACCATTGCTTGAAAATCTGGTGCCCAGATAATCAAATCTATCAACTTGCTTGATAGGGTGAACCACAATAGTGATGTATCGTGTTTGTTTTATATAAAACAGTTGTAATACTATCACTTTGTATTCGTCAACATTGATTGTTAGGCCATTCTCTTTGCACCCATCATGGAATGCCACCACCTGCTTTGGCAGACCCACAGGTGTCTTGGAGACCAGAATTCTGCTGTAGGCAAAAAAGAGAACAGGGATATTGCCCTACCCAACCTTGTGGCGCCAGCCTGTGTTTTCTTTACTTTAACTACTAAATTATTGTTGTAGATTGAAAAAAGAGTAGTGGAAGTAAGTAGCTTTGTCTCATTCCAAGGCCGATTTTAATAGGGGCAGTTGTTTCCCCAGCTAGATTCCATCAGACTCTTGGGTTGTTGTTAGAATAAAGATTACTAATTGCTCGCAACAATCTGCTAGGTATCTCCAATTCGACAAGTGATCCGCAAAAGTTGTTTCTCAGAATCATATCGAATGCTGCCGTTAAGTCTGATCTCTGCCTCAATGCCAGTAGATGGAGATTCTCCTCATTGGCACACCTGCACCCTCCTTTCCTGTCACTCTTGGATGGCCTCCCTTGGCCCTCTTGCTGATCCCACTTGTGAGGCTAAGAACCTCAGGGTCATCTTCAACTCCACACTCTCTTTTTCTGCTCACATCTCTGACATCTCTAAAAAGTCAAACTACCAACTGCACCTCCTCAGAGGTATTCTCCCTTTCCTCTCCTTCCCCCATGTAGAGGAGGTGCCAAACTCGATAACGCAATCAACCACCCGTTTTGAAATACCAGGAACATTCACTCTGAAATATGTGATGTATGATGAACAAATAAACCAGCAGAGAGCCGCGGTGGAACTCTGTCCAGTACCTATCAGAATAACAGCACCTTTTGAAGTACCGACACCTAAGAAAACCTGGTAAGTAAGGTACCCATTAAGAAAACCATATCGACAAATGAGACAGAATGACGATCGCCAGAATGTAATTCCCAGAGAAGCTAAGAAGATGCTGAAGGAAGACGAATGATGATGCCATAAGAGCCCGGACTGACTCACATATAGAACATATAACGACCTGAGAATGATGACAAACGAGACGAAACACCATGGATATGTGACATCCTAAGCCTAAAGTGAAACAATCGATGTCAAAATGTCAGAAATGTATGCCATATGCACAATGAAGATATTGGGCCTCATTACGAGGTTGGAGATAAGGGGTTAATGGTGCCGGTAAAGGTGCCGGTTCCGCTTTACCTCCGCATTTCCAGGTCCTTTACCTGGTTTTACCAGGCACCCTTAGCGGGAGCCGCTAAAGAAACACCATGCTAATAACGGGCCCATTATTAACGGGCCCGTTATTAGCATGCTCCCCTTTCCCATTGAGCCCTATGGGGCTCGATTGGGAATGGGGATCGGTTCCCTGAATGGGGAAATACTGGGTCCTCCAAGCTTGGAATGGCACGGTAATTCCCCATTCAGGGAACCCTGACCGGTATGCAGTAAGGGGGTATCCATGGTGCTAGTAGCACCAGGGCCACCTCAAACCTCGTAATGAGGCCCATTCAGTTAGTTTAAACATGTACATATGCAAAGTAACCGCAAGAAGCACAGAAATTGTGAGGCTTGCTTATGCTTAGTAGTAAAATAGATTGCAGCAAGCACCACATGTACATATCTACCTCAAGAGAGCACTTTATATAAGTATACTTCCACTATGCACAAGAGCAGAATCAACCAAAGGTTACTAAAGGTCTCAAGAGGAGGGTTTTGCAGCAAACAAATCGAGAATTAAAGACGGAGATAAACTCAGAAGAGGGTAACCATGCAAATAAGCCAAGGTTGTATTGGCTGAAATAGGCCAACAGTGGATACAATTAATGAGAAGAAGAACAGATTATCCTGTTCAGAAAGGTCAAGATAAGCCACAGATGGCAGAAGACTGGCAGAATTAAATCAAACACATGAAATTGCAGGAACAATAAGACGATTTCACAGTGTCAGAATCATGTGACCGAGCAAGCAGAAGGGATGAAACTTTCACACCTACGCATGGACCCTTGCCATGCACAGACGCCTTAACTTTCCCAGACCAAGAAGCATACTCGAGGCCAACCCCAAAGAAATAATAAACACATGACCACTGAAGTGATGATTGATTGTAGCAATGATTGGAGGGAAGCTCGGGGTGCAGACAAACTCCCTGCATCTGGCCGGCTATTCTGCACGCTGCTAAGCAAGTGGAAAAGTATGAGTGGGGTTGATGCCAACCCAATCATAGTGGACCATGTAATCTAGGGTCCTATAGTTAGTAGAACCAATGAGACGTTGTTCTTTTAGTGACGTTTACAGTAGCCATTTTGAAGGAAGGGCTTAGTTGCCCCACCTGAAATTGTTTATCCAATTCCCTCTCCCCGTTACCATAAACAGATATAGTGCCTATATTAAAGTTACCTTCTTAGAACCAATGAAGTTGCATGCTAAGTTTTGAAAGTTACACGTCAGTGGTGATGAGTTTTTGGTATAAATACTATGTTTTTTCTGAAATTATTTGGAGTTGAAGTGAGAAGGAAGATTGAGCGATTGCTGATATTCATGAGCTCACTGTTTTTTGTACTTGTCATTAAACTGATTCCCTTTGCCAAACTATTGAGCTGTAATTATTGATTTGATGCTAGAGTATTAATCTGCATCCCCATCCATCTCAAGGGTGCTGCTACTCATATTACAGTGCTGTTGGGAAACCCCCAGTATTATGGGCCGGCTGGGGTCCCTACTGCACACTCACAAGCTTACTGTCTCTAGAGCTCTGTTTCTCTTTAGGCTGGACTACTGCAACATTCTCTTTCTAAATATGTCTGCTTCCAAACTCTGCCCTCTGAAACTCAGCCAGAACAGGACTGCGAGACTTGTCCTTAGTCTCAAGCCCTGGGATCGTATCTCTTCAGCCCTGAAATCTCTTCATTGGCTCCCAGTCACTGCAAGAATTAACTCAAGACCCTTTGCATTGTCCACAGGACTTTCTGGGGACTGGGTCCAAAATACCTTCAACTCTCCCTCTGTAAATACCTTCCCACTCAGGCTCTTCGCTCCTCCGCCTCCAACTCCCTCGCGGTCAGTCGCTTCTCCAAGCAACAAGTTGGTGGTATATCTCTTTCCTCAGCCGGGGCCTCCCTCTGGAACAGCCTCCCTGCCACTCTGAAACTTGAGGAGAACCATCTCCAGTTCTGGAAACACCTTAAGACCTTCCTCTTTGCTTCTGCCTTTGCTCTTCCTGATCTGTCTGCTTTGTCACTGTGAACCTGGTTACCCTCTGATTTTGGGCCCAGGCTCCTGCCCACCCAGTCACACACCCATGCTGCCTCCTGGCAACCCTTTCACTTGGGTGTGTATCGGTAACCCTACAGAACCCTTACCTGCACTTATCAGACACCCCTTGTTTACGCTTCAAAGCTTGCCCTTGCCACCTTTCTGGCTTCACTACCAGTTTTTGTTGTTTTTATCCCTTGCTCAGCACTCTCCACTTCTCTCCTCACCCCTCTCCCTTGCACTTTCACTCTTCCCTCTCCCTTGCACTTGCACGTTCTCAATGTCACTTGGACTAGTAAGATTGCTGTTTTTTTTTCCTCCCTTGTTCCCCTCCCTTGACTCGTCGCGCTCTGAAAGAACTGTGTATGAGCACGATAAAAATAAAATATCAATATCAATATCAAAAGTCAATAAAGGCAGTGTAAAGATTCATCTTACTTAACTAGACATATTTCTGGTGTATTAGAAACAACCTGAATGACTGGTTGATTGTGTCCAGGCCGAGCTGAAAGCCATCCTGAAGATTCCACCAATCTGCACCAAATTGTGCACAGTTACCTGTTAATAACCTTCAGACATTACTGGCTATATGACATTTGAACACCCCACCCGTTTACCGGATTTTAGCCCCTTCACACATGAGAAGGCCGCCTAAAATCCGCAAAACATCAACGCGAGGAACACAAATGAAAACCATGTTTCAAGGCCGTAGTATGCACCATTTCCAAGTTATTTGCACCGCAATGCACCACAAGGCACTGCACCATGCCAGGCTGAGGGGAAAGTGAGGAGAGCGCACAAATGGTCCCAGTGTGCTCCACTCCATGTCTGCTCCGGAGTAGGTCAGCCAGCCACACACGGCCATTCCGAGTGCAGTTTACTTCAGAGTGCAAAGCACATCAAGCGATAAGCGCCTCAGGACAGCAACCTACAGGATCATTGATCAACAATTGCTAAAACTGTTATCATGAATGTCTACAGAACCCATGCGGAGCACGGGTACATTTTGCTAGTGTATTATATTCTTCTCCCCGGACATGGATGCTGCTGCCTTACCACAGAATACAGTATTATCTTTTTTGGTTATGGCTATCAAAAGTTCTTAGAACCAAAGTATGGGTTTCCCCTTAATCGTGGGCATCGGGGGGGCAACAATCAAAAGACACAAAGAATAATGCCTCACGGCTCTACAATTCATTCAATTAATTCAATATGGGGCTCAGATAGTGATACATTTCAATTCATTATAAAATATATTTTCTTTATTTTAGAGATTTTTAAAAGAAGTTTTTTTAAAATATTGAATACACAGTCCATTATTCTTAAAATGTTTTTAAACAGTACACAACATCGCCTCATTGCTGTATTGTGCAAACAAATGCAAATCAGACATGTGCAAATCTGCATATATAAAAAAGATCAATTTCATAATTCATACAGGCCACTGGTCTGAGACGATCTAGAACCTGGATATCTATAACACTGTGCCAATGTATGTAACAGTAACACATTTAGCAAGAAAGCACTCTCAAATATCCCAGCTATAAAATATTTTCAATATTCATCAACATTGTGCCAATGTATGAGATCTAAAGTCCATTTAAAGATTTCAACTAAAAAAGCATATTCAAATGTTTGTTGCAACTATAGCAAATTTCAAGTATTCGTCAACTAAAGGTAATGAGGAGTACACAAATCGACAAACTCCCCCACCCTTAATTCATGAATTTCCCTTTTCTCTTAGTTTCGACAGTGTAGCTGCTACTTAGCTTCTTCTGAACTAGATAATCTAGTTCAGAAGAAGCTAATGTCCGTCTTCCTCGGGACTTGAAAATCACATATTGTTTTTTTTTCTTTTTGATTATTTCTTTTTACTTATTAAAAGTTCTTGCCATTTGTTTTCCATGAAGACTTTCTTTTTTTATTGTTAATCGGTCCATTATACGATTCCTTTAATGCTTTGGAGGGGGATTTATCTGGGCCCATAGGATTCTCAAGTTTGACTATAAGTGCCGTTTTGGCCTGCCGGCATTCCTTGTCGACGAACTGACATGTTGTATTGTTTTTGCTTGCAGTAGCTTTCTTGGTTTCGGTAGATAGGGCACTATCCGGGTAATAATGGCTTTGTATAATGTGACAATCTCGGTAGAGGTCAATTTGTTGGAAAATAATAATTCTAGTAGAGGGAGTATGGAAATCTAGATGGTAGATTCAGCGACATCATCAGCAATGTCCACCCATTTTATTCTTTGTATCACATTGCCTTGAATGGCAATACTGGCAGTAAGAGATGGCAAAGATACATTCTCATTGGTGTCGAATTTTGTACATAACGGCAGATGATTGCTCTCTACAGGATTGTCAACAAGCATCTCTTCGGCCAGAGGGCAATCTTTTCCACCAATGAGAATATAGTGTTTATTGGATTTTGTACTCCCATATACAAATTTAGGTCTAGTAGGGTGATCACTTGGAAGTCTACATTGGAAAACTCTTAATTCAAGATTAGCAGGTTTCCAGGGCTGACTTATGTGCACCCACTGGAAATTTAGCAATGAAGTCTGGGATATCCCAGGCTGTATCCTGTTCCTCAAATAAACCTGTAAAATCCTTCAATGGCTTGAACTACATATTTCGGTCATCTGTGATTATTATAATCACGTCCCTTTGTAGCTCCTCTGACTGGGCCAAGATTATTTGTTGTACTAATATTAATGGAATATCATTGTTGGTAGAGTTCAGGAGATTATAGATATTAAATAATATAATAGGATAGTTGGTCCCCTTCCCAAGGTGAATCTCCTGAACATCGTCAGTATTCAGGTACAGGAACTGGGGGCCCACTTCTCTTTTTAATATGGAAACAACCCAAATCAGCAAATTGACAGAGCGGCAACCTTGGGACCCTTAATAACCCTTGTATTGTAGGTTGTGTATATCCTTGGACTTGTACATCTGCAGAAGCCCAAGTTTCCTTCAGGTATATGATTTGGTGGGTTCTGATGTAGTCACACTAATCACCATTTGGCATATTTTTATTGACCCCCGCTATATTCCAGTAAAGTAATTTAATATTCCTAGTTGCTTCCATACCATGAGGGGGATCTGAGGTGCCTGTCTCTAGTCATTTGTGTCTAATGCAATGGGCCTCATTCCGAGGCTGGCGCTATCCATGGAGTAAAGAGCACCATGGTAAGCAACCATGGAGCTATTTACTCCATGGAAATCCGGCATGGTGAATGGAGTAATTACCGGTCCATTCCAAGGTTGGAGGGACCGGTAATTCCCCATTCACCATACCGGTTCCCCATCCCCATTCCTGCCCCCATAGGGCTCAATGGGAATGGGGAAGGAGTAAATTACGGCACGGTAAATTACGGTGCCGTAATTTACTCCAAGGTCCCTTTGCGGGTTGGATTTTTAACGCCTGCTAAAAGCAGGCGTTAAATGCCAACCCGCAAAAGGGAACTCGGAATATGGTGGTAAGTGTTAACGGTCACCGTTGCCATTAACGGTGACTGTTAACCCTTACCTCCAGCCTCGGAATGAGACCCAATGTCTGTATCAGTAGCTTGTGCTGTCATTGGTGCAGGCTTTGATTCGTGATGGGCCTGGTTTCTAGTTTGCTGTTGTCATACTAGGGTTTTTCCTGGTTAGTATTTAGATCTATTCTAAGCAGGCGATTATTCTCCATTTTGGTGCATTTGTTATATAAATCCATGTTCCTTGGCGGGTTAGGTCTAAGTTCAATAATTTATTTTGGTGGATGAAGAGTTCTATACTCGAAAGACAGAAACCCATGTGTCAACTGCGCTTTTTTAAATTCAATTAGAATGGCATCAGTAGCTGATCGCCTATTGCAGGGTATTCAAGTTCATAGTACCAAATCTTCCCTAATCACTGAAACACATCCTCTCACAGGACGCATCCAATGGATGCATTTATTTGTGAGAGTTATGGGGGATTCTGGCTGCCTATTCTCCAATTTAGGTGCATAACAATTGTTTTTCCGTATTTTCCATTATTGGGGCAGTTGATGCTTAGGGGTATGCAGGCTTGAAAAGGGTGGGTACGATTCAAGATAATGTTTATTAGGAAAGAAAGCTTTTGAAGTCCATTCTGAATGTGGATAGGAGTGAGGTGCATACTTGTCCCTATAAACGTTATAGGCAGGTTTGGACAGGTTTCTATGTAAGTTTAATTCCTTTAATTTGGGGTTGGGGGACACTACATTGTTTGGCTGTTCTATGGTCCTACTGATCCCCATCCTTGTAAAGGTAGCAGGGGCTGTGTTCTGGCTACAGCCTTGGGTAAAAGAGGTTCAGTTCGTTGTGATAAACTCTTGTCAAAGTTACTAAATTGAAAGGAAGGCAGTTTGGCTGAGCTGTGGACGATTGTACTCCCAGCTGTTATTTTAGCCAGATGTTTTTTTAGCCCAACTATCTCATTCGAGGACAATTCTTTCTGTGTTTCTATCTGGCCTTTGAAAGCTCTTTGGCGAGTTCGAGGAGTTCCCAGCTATTATATGTTTGATATTATTACAAGTGGTGTTGTCTGTAGTCTTCCTAATTCTAGAGCTATTCCCTGAAATGGTTATCTGTTTAATCATGTTTGGAGTGATAAAGCATTTAAACAAGTTCCCATATAAAATGTTGTTATGCATAGGTGGGTATGGCAAAAGAGTGAATATATTTTCGACAGGTACATTACGCTCTGTTGGCATATCGGGCTACCCGTATTCGCCTCCTGAGTCTTCCTCTTCAATGAGTATGGTCGAGATAGGTCCCTGTCTTGGTGTGTTATCTTGATGTTTAGTGTTGGGATATATACTGCTACAGGAATCTTGCAGTTCCTTCCTTCTTCCTTATCTTCATGCCTTGGGATTCCAAACATAACCAGTGGCTCTTCCTTTCCCCTTTCCTTGTAACGTGTACCTTTAGTTAAAACGGCAGAATCAGAATTCTTAAACAATATGGTTTGCTTCACTTTACTGTTGTTGCCAGAGCCCTCTGGCCCATCACAAGGCCCTGGGCCATCTATTGTGATACCTAGAATGTCTTCACTGATGCAGCTATTGGTTTTCCTGTATTTATGGGGCCAGATGTGGTACACAAGAAGCCAAAGACCAAGTGGGATACAAGGTCACACAGCCGCTCTCTTAGAAGACCCAACCAGGGTATAAAAGTAATGTGAACTCTCCAAAGCTTGGTAAATTCCAAAGTAAAATGTTTACATATTCAAAAATGATGATAATAATAAAAGTTCAGTGGTTTTTCATGAACACTTTTATCAACAAATGATTTTGTGAAAAAAATAATACGTCTCTTGATATGAGGCGTCACTAATATCTTCTAAGTGCGGAAGAAAAAAAAAGCCACTAGCATTTAACATCAGACCAAAACATTTTTTTGCCAATGCATTTCGGATTTACAAATCCTTCGACAGGGCAAGTCTGTAATTAACATGTACGATTTCATAACATCCAAAAGACAGTGTATCACAATGTACATTCGCATAAAAAAATGTAAATAACATACCAATCGGTAGAAGAAGACGAAATTGATTGATACATAAAAGATAAAACAGAAAAAGAACGAGCAATAAGAAGTCTGTTTGTAATGAGGTTGGCGGTGACAAGAGATGCAGAACGCATTTACCTGAGAAAATGGCAGAATGCTTGCATGGGAAGTGGCTTGGTGAACCAGAACCATGAGGTGGGCAGAAAGCTGCCCGAACAAAATCAGCGCCGAGGCGCAGCCTTCAGAAGATAGGCTGAAATGTAAGAAAGACATTATAAGAAACCCGGGTGGGATCCGTGTGAACAGTTCGTGTCATAGCATCAGGGGGGCTTACCATGAGACCAGCGAGGAGTCGGACTGTTCCTCTCGCTTGCCGGCGTGTAACTGCATTGTTCGCATCGGAGCGTTGCCCAGACAACTCTCCTTTAATAAACCACGTGACCGCGACCTGGAGGGGCGCGTGGTCTGGGACAAATGACTGCATATGGGTTTCTGAGCAACTGTTCAGAGCTATAAACTAATTATCAGCCTTGATGGGAATATGTCAAGAATTATGGAAACAGAATAATGTAATGGGACGTGGTACAGTCTTTGGGCATTGGGCGCTCTTTGATGGAACCCAACAAGTGTACAATCTCGCCAATTAACGTATTCACCTCACTAACCGGTTTCATGATAGCTGAATATTTATTTTTCTGCTGTCTCGTGGTGTAGAGACAAGTGTTTGCTTTGGGTTTGGCCATTGGTTAAAACAATAGTGGAAAGATGAGGTCTAGGTTGGGAGTGCATTATGTCCAGAAAAGAAAACTTTCAAATGCACATAATAGAAGGAATTCAAAGTAGTACATTAAAAATCTAAAATAGGTGCACAAATGCATATGGCAGAGCGGGCACACCACAAGAGTGTCAGCGACTGCCAGAGTCTCCCCTCCCAAGAGTCCGTTGGATAGTGAGCTTTGTGCTGTCACTATTTGGTTTAGCTTGGTAGACTATACACATCAGCTCTACACATCACACATAACGCTAATACAAAAATAAATACCACTACAAGTGCAGCAGAGATTGAACGCCATGACAGTTGAACTTCTCCCCCATCTCCTGCACACAAATCTGCTGGCAGAAGAAATGTCACTCTGTCGCTTCTTGCTTTGCCGTAATGGGCTGTCACACTAGATAATCCATCAATCGAGAGTCCAGGGGGTTAACAAAGTACATGCTACCGTTGGAGAGTGACCTTCTCAGTAGGAGGAAAACATCTCATTTTGTCCTCCCCACCCTTGTTCTCAAACGTTAGATAGCGGCTTTAGGTAAGTGGGTCCAAACACAATTGCACTCTGGTGCATGAAGGCAGTATCTGTGGTGCACAACGTTCAGGTCTAAATCCAGTGTACCCTTACAAGCAATGGTTCGCGGAAATCTAGGTCCATGGATCCACAGTTAATCACAAATGTGTTTGCACTTCCAGCTTCCCTCCTGCGGCAACGAAAATATAATGCAGGGGTAATGAATCCAGTTTTGTCACTGTGCTGTCTCACTCTGCCCACCTAACCAGGAACATCATTTGGGTGTTGCCAGGGGTTTCAGCTGCGACCCACGTGGTTTCCCTTGCTTCTCCTGGGGTCTCCCTTGCTACCCATAAACAAACAACTTTTTGTTTTGTTTTAAAGAAAGGAAGCTCTGGGTTGTGGCCAGCACTATGTGGCTCTTTGTTTCCAGAGTGTCTAGCTTTCTTGTTCAGGCCTCTTAAAGAACAGGGGGTTCCACAAGTGTAACACTTTGAGCAGTGACCCTAAATAACAACGAATAGGAATAACGAATAATGTGTCTTTCTGGAATTCTATACAATCATTTCTAGACTCATGAAAGGTTTATTTCAGGCACACTTCAGGGTGTGAGTCACTGATTTAGTCTGTTCTTAAACACCTCAAACTCACAATGCCGACAAATACTTTCAAAAAGCATTTAGAGTAGAATAATAAGCATCTATTACGGACAAGGTATTTTGCTTTTCACAGGTTGCAGTTAAAGCAGTTTTTCTTCTGCAAGTGGCACTCTTACAATCATCACAAGGCATTCCATCTCGATGGCCTCGGTTACTTGAAAAAATCATTGTGCCTTAAAGCTTGTGTACAGTGTAAAGATTCTACCATAGAACATAAATTGGCCCTTGATTTCATTGTGCCACAATTAATGATTTATTATAATGTGTCTATCGTTCCTATCTCCCTGGCATGCTATTCAGGATGTTTGTTTGCATGCATGAGGTAACGAGTGCCTAGAGTACGGGATGACGTGTGAGTATGCTGCTTTCCGTGTGCTGCTCTATGTTTTAATACACAGTTATGAACCCTTTCAATGGTATGCATTGTTCCAACATCTGAAGAATGACAATTAGATCCATGCAGGTTTGACATGTGGCCAACTGAGCCCCAGGCCTGCAGATGAGCTGGCCTGTTGTTACCAATTGAATGACTACATGGATTAAGTCAGGGCAGTGGTGGCATGCCATCATCAGGGACTTCTGATAAGTTACTTCAGCTCTCTAGTGAACCTATTTTCTTATTACAAGAAAGGTCCTTGTTTGTAATAAGAAAATACCTGACAGCCATTTATAGGGAGATTACAGCGTCTGATGTATTAGAATTTCATTAGCACCCGAGCTGGTCTAACACCTTTAGTAAACATTATTATGCAGCGCTATGAATACATATTGCTTTGTTCGCTGAACTTCAGAAATAGAACCAAACAGCACTCAATATTGTAAGCCGAGAGTTATTAAAAAAATGTATTTGATTTTCGCGTGATCAAAGTTAATGCGTTTGAGGAGAGAAACACGCGTGGGTGTTGCTATCTTATGGGATTTCACAGTAAATCCGCTAAATTGCACTGCAGCTCTCCTTCTCTCGTCTCGGTCTTCATGTGATGGGTGCAGGGAATACCGAAATGCCAGCCAGCTTGCACGGCTATCGCTATTCCTTTGTGCACGACCCACTACTTTCAGATAGGCTGAACTTGAGGTTATGCTGGAAATAGTGCTAGTGTTGCTTTTCTTATTGGGAGGTATTTCCTTCTGTCACGTATCTCCGGTAGGGTCGCCCAGATCACGAGAGTGTCTTTCTGTGAATGATCAACGGTAGACTGCCAGACTGAGGGGCTATCTCTCGGGCTGAAAAATCACCCCGAAATCAAAGGTGCAGTTCCCCCTCACTCCCCCTACACCGTGTCTATTTTAAAATACAAAATGCTTTGCAAGATGACGCTCAGTTGAAGTCTGCATTGTGAGGGCCATTACTGCGACACTTGTGTAAGTGGGAAATCGAAAGCTCTATATCGTATTCGTGCAACTAAGCAGATGGGCTTCCTGCTGCACAGAGCAGTCCTTGCCTGGCCTTCAGAGACCCTTGCAACACTGCATGTCCCGAGGCTTTATTTTTTATTTTCTTCTCATGTATTCAAAGACACAGATGTGCGCCAGAGGACATGTGCGCCCGAACAGCCCAATCGGGACATTGACCTATTTCGTCTGTTTCACTCTGATTCCAAGCCTTTCAGCTGTTTCAGCTGTTTCTATTTCACTTTAATGACGCGTGATTTTTCCCAAGAATGTCTCTGATAGTGCTGATTCAATATACCTCCTGCACGTTGTTGTCTTCAACTTTAGACTCATAACACAAGGCAAATATAATGACTGTATGAGTTTAAACCAAATAGCTACACACCATGTACATGTTCTGGGGGTAATTGTAAATGAATCAGAAATTGCACTGGAGAGGGCCTTGAACATTTGTCTTTAGTGCAAGGAGTCCCCTCCATGCAATTCCTTACATTTTCGAAATGGAGTGGTTATGGAAAAAATAACACACAGGTACATCTGCATTTTCCACTCTGGTTTGGAAAGGTGTAACTGCATGTTGCAATTCACATATGCTGGAGGCCTTTACAATGCATTCATATGGAATCCATGTGTTATTACCAGATGATAAATCCATCGGTTTACTTCTAGCATGATCATCTGATGCTGGCAGTAACACATGAAGATTTGCAATGTGGGGCACAGACAGGGTGGACATGAAAGCCTACCCACTGCCCAAACTGTGTTGGTAGAAGTGGTGGCAAAAGTGGCAATAATGATTACTGCAAATGGACCAACTTCCTAATAAAATAGAGCTATGACATGAAAGCCTACCCACTGCCCAAACTGTGTTGGTAGAAGTGGTGGCAAAAGTGGCAATAATGATTACTGCAAATGGACCAACTTCCTAATAAAATAGAGCTATGACATGAAAGCCTACCCACTGCCCAAACTGTGTTGGTAGAAGTGGTGGCAAAAGTGGCAATAATGATTACTGCAAATGGACCAACTTCCTAATAAAATAGAGCTATGGATGCCATGCATACCTGCAGGATTTATATATTGAAGATTGAGGGGTGGGGCCCAAACCATCTAAATCATGAATGTAATAGAGATGTATGAGCAGGGGATGGGAGGAACGTCGGTGGAGAACAGCAGGTTCAGACCTCTTGTTGGGGCTTATTGTCAATTTAAGAGTAAATTGCAGAGAGGGATCTGCCTCCCTTTGCACAAAGTGCAAAAGATCCCCTCCAGGCAATGTTCATCTTTTCCACCACACAGCGGAAAAGTTAAGAGTAAAACATAGCTGTTCTGGAATCTGCCTGCTTTATCAGGTTGTATTTTCCATAGGAATCCCAAGCATTAGTGACAGCATGGAAATCCATGCTGGTGGCAAGGCTGCCACATTTGTTTGGCTGACTAGGAGATGGACGTGGACATGGAGTCTCTGCCCCTCTCCCCAACTCTGCTTGACTAATGCAGGCACATGAGGCAGTGCAGAAGAAATGCTGGTACACACATTTCCTGTGACTTTTGCCAATCTGCCTCACGCCGAACATAGTGGGCCTTATTATGACCTCGGCGGTAGCCATACCGCTGTTGGCGGCATGGCTGCTGCCGAAATCGCGTCCGGGTCCGTGTCCGGGTCCTCAGAATGAGGAAGGCCCAGTAATTCCTCTCTCCAAGGACCCGGACCCGGTCCTTCCCCATTCCCATTTCAGCCCCAACAGGGCTGAAATGGAAATGGGAGAGGGAGCAAACAACGGGCCATTACGAGTTGGGCCGTTGTTTGCTCCCTCTTCCCCTTGCGGGACCCGGTAAGCACGCCTGGCTTGACCAGGCGTTGCTTCCTGGGTCCCGCGAGGGGACCTCGTAATGAGGCGGTACGAGGTAAACGGCGCCAGCACCTTTTACGCTCGTAACGAGGCGGTACGGGGTAAACGGCGCCGGCACCTTTTACGGCGCCATTTACCCCGTACCGCCAGGGTCGTAATGAGGCCCAAGGTGTTTAGTAATAAGAGGAATCTCAAGAGAAACCCGGCATTAGTCAGAAAATGCTCCAAGACCAAATCAACAATTAAAGGCACACGCTAAATATATGCGGGTTGTTTTTGCAATCTCTGCAGCATAAACAGTCCTCAAAAATCTGAAATGGTGCATATCGATCATTATCTAAGCTGTACAATGGCACTCATGGTCTGATTGTACAACTGGTTGTAAACTGACATCTGCATACCCCAAGGTACAATTCAACCACCCAAAGACGAATACAGATTTGCATGGGTCTAAAACAATTACCCACAATGCCACATACATGTGTGGTTCTTTCATCATGGCCGCATTCATCCAATGTTTCAAATCCTGCTCTGTCAATAACAGAGGAAATCAAGACATTTCTTCCACTTATGTAAGCCTGTATTAAAGCAGCAGCTGCAGCTCTTCATTTTTTAAAAATCTTTCAGCGACACAGGGTGCTATTTGCTTTTTATTTGTCTTTATAGACAGATTAAGAACTGCTTGCTATAATAACGGAATTAGTAGTGTATATGAAATGCATGTCCTATAATGTGTTGCATGTGTAGATGTATGTAATGGAATAACGAAATACATTGAGCATATCATATTCAATATAATGAGGACATATCTTCTTAATGCACTACCGTGTAAATGACTTCAATATCGGGGGACACGATTTAAATATGTTGGTGTCCTTCTTTTGGGAACAAGGAAGACCAGTGTTTATGAAGTTAGTGTAAAGGTGTTCAGTTACATGTTCCCCATAATGGACACGATAGGTGGGAACTGAGTGGATTGCTGAGGATAATTGGGAAGACTGAAGTGTTTTATTGAAGTGTATTGTAGTTTATTTACAAGGACATAGCACACATAGCACACATTGCAAGGGAAAGGCATTGTCATTTAGAATGATAGAAAAGGCATCAAAGAGAGTGGGGGAGAACATGCTCGAATTTTCAATGAAGAAGTATATTTAAATTGGGGGCTATCTTGAATGCATGGATGTTGGTGAAATTGTGAGTGGGGGGTGCCAGTGGAGGCAGTCTTGTAGTGAAACCGACTAAAAATGAGAGGGGACACATGGTGGTATGGAGATGGCAATATTGAGAATGATGGCCAAATATAGTCTATGAGTGAGGATTCTCTGGTGAGAGGTAATGAGGAGAAGGATCACAGTGGAGGGGGAAATGAGGGCATAGGGCAAGGCATGGATCTTATAGATCCTGCATGAGAGGTATTTGGTGAATCTATTGGTAGAGTGGGAGGATGAAATACAGTGAGGGTGAAGGGACATGGTTTGGATGGTAGAGGAGAAATTGTGGTGTTGCGAGCAAAGAGAGGAAATAATTTTTGTGGAGTAGCTAGATTTACCAAGAAAGTCTGTTGCGATGCTGCAAAAGCCAGGTATGCATGCTGTGCAGCATAGGCAAAGCACGGCTTTCTGAAGCTGATTGTGTTCTGGTTGCTGGCAAATGGAATCCATACGAAAGGACCTCGGTTCGATCCATGGATACTGCTCAACAGTGAACAAGGGACAGCAAGCAGCTTGCCTTTCCAACCTGCCCAGAGCAGAATCCTCTCATTTCCTCCTAAGGATCACTGAGGAGATTGAGGTTTTAAGAGCAAGAGCCACAAATAGAGAAACCTAAGTAGAGTATCCACAGAGGCGTGGAGCAAGCATTTATTTGGACAGTTCAAGTCTGCATGGGTCCATAGACATTACAGCAAAATCTAAATCAGGGCAACAGTGGCTCCAACCATGAGGAATGCATTGTTTACACCCAACACACATGGCTCTCCCTGGCTTCCTTTCAGCCCAAAATGGATCAGGCGCAAAGAACAGAGTTCACTGGAAAAAAGGGAGTAAAGCAGTCATTTTAAAGTCATGCAACTGAAACAAACTGAAACTTGATATTGGAATGCAATTGGGTTTGTGTTCACATATTTCCCACATAGCTAAAACAAGGGGACACCTTAAGCCCCTTTAGGAGAGAAGACCATCAATAAATTAAATTAACTAAATCAACTAAAGAATAACAAGGGAATAACATTAGTGCGTATACATTTTCAAGGAATTCACATCTGGCAGTGATAGGTTAAAGTAGACAGTAGCAAAAATACACAATATGAAATATATGCTTTCAATTCATAATATATAGAAAATATAGAAAAAAGAAGGATACAACTATTCAAATACAACATGCATAAACCGCAAACATACTCAACCACAACTACACATACTCAAGAGTCATATCTACAATCAAAACATTAATTTTCACTCAATCAAGTTTGCAATAATGGGAATTATGCCTTTTGGGTCAGTTCGACACCTTGCCAGATTACCCCAGCAAGAGATTCCCATCTAATTCTTTCCCTATTGATACTCACTCTACTTCATTTGAGACTTTGGAGAAACCAGCCCTCCAGGCCTGTCTGCAGTCTGCGATTCACTCGGTAGCTGCCCCCACCTTCCCTCCAGCTGACAGGATCCCAGGATACATCGCTGCTCGGAACTTTGTCACGCTGCCAGCTACCCAGATATTGCCAGCTCAAAGACGGCTCCCTGCATGTATCAAGGACTCAGTCTTTCGATTGTGCTTGAACAAGGCAGCTCAGTTGTCTCACTCCATACAAATAAAGATGGCAAAAGCTTTCTGGTATAACCCAGAACTCTTTCAACCTTCCTAGAAGTCCCAGTTTGTTAAATCTCTATCCAGTTTTAACATTTGAGCAAGCCAAAGACCAGTCACAGACTCCGTCACAGCCCATAGCAGGAACAGCACAAAAAAACCCTCCTTCTAAATGATAGCCCATTATAAACCCTTCTTTATAACCATCCATTTCTCCCATATCACATATGGATTCTGAACATTTTTACCCAACTATCTGATGATGCGCTTAGAGGCCCATGGGGAGAGCTTAGAGGCCCATGGGTGTAAGGTGCTATATAAAAAGTGAGTAGATAGATAGATCAATCGATAGATAGATAGACAGACATACAGACAGATAGATAGATAGATAGATAGATAGATAGATAGATAGATAGATAGATAGATAGATAGATAGATAGATAGATAGATAGATAGATAGTCAGCTGTTACCTGCGTCAAACTCCAGCCCCTTTCTTGTGTCAATCCTAACTTCACACATGACAGAGCCTTCTAGAATCTTCCAGCCCGTCTTGCCCCATCTCAAACAATTTTCCAGCCCAGTCCTCAGCGATATTTGTGCAGCATTCATCAGACCTCACCATAAAGTAACATATTCCTTCCTTCCTCTTTTCGACCAGAACAATGAACATTCTCTTCAAGGACCCTTTTTCACAGCCTCACAGCACAAGCTCTGAATCTCGCCTGCAAATGCAGTTTTCACTCTTCACTTTATTCTGTGAATTTGGGAAACCACAGACAGCATATATGTTAATGTACCTGCCACAATATTAGTATGTTAAGCCCTGCAGCCCACATATCTAACACCCACATTAGCTGTCAGTTTAAAAAAAAGAAACATTTCAGTTCCTAATGCTACAGTCACACCTCTTAATAATAATGTGTGTTAGTAACCCATGTATTGCAGCACAGAGCACACGGCATGTGCTGCACAGATTCTTTAGCACATAGCTCCTAATACATCCCCTTTTCTGCTAAGAATATTGAGCAAACATGGGGTTTTGATAGACACACAACTGACTATAAATCATGTGTCCCATCCAACAATGTCTTTCTTCTTTTAACAGCGGTCAATGCAAATGACATAATATGCAACTTTATTGTAAGCACCATCAACCATATTAAGATGGATGCCATGGACACACCTGTGATCATTAATTCCTTCTCTTGTCATTGCCAGGGTCCCCATGCATGGATATCTCTGTCTGTGAAATCCAAGTCACTCATATTATCCTTGTGTATGCTTAACTTGATTGTATGTACATTTTAATGCTTCAATAAATACTCAATGTCAGGGTGTAGGGCAAACATATATCTTTGGAACAATTTTCCACCTTACCTTCACACAAGTCCCCATCCACATGAAATAATGTTAGCCCCGACTGTTACTACAGTATCTTTGGATATTTACATATAGAAAACATTGTACAGTAATAGATTGACAACAAATGAACTGTATTTAAGACGTCTAACTGTATCTGTATAATTAATTGCACAGGTACAGACCAGCCATCTGTGTTCAATCAATTTGGCATTTGCTAGCTCTTCAGGTTTTGGCTTACCTATAGAAACTGCACTCCCTTCGGCTAAAACCTGATCTGCCTGCAACCCACAAGTTGTACTCCTTGCATCAGGCACAAATGGTTTCCCTCGGCATATGTAGTTCTGCTCTTTGAATTTTGTACTGGTGTCTATCTTTGGAACAATATATAGATCGGGCTCCCAGGTTTGAAAAACCACCATTTCATGACATTCATCAAGACTTGCTCATTGGTTCTGTACAACAAGTGTAAGGGAAGTTTCAATTTCCTGCCTGTGATAAGGTCATGTGGACTGAGATTTGTAGATTTCAATGGTATCACCCTTATGGCCATCAGTACCAAATGGGAGTTGCAAATCCCAACTCGACCCTGCTTCAATTATTGATCTATTGCACCATTCTACTCTACCATTAGAAGATGGCCGGTAGGAGATATGTTCCTTCCTTTTTCCTCCAAGAATCTGCCACATCTTGGTCATTACTGCACTGGTAAAATGGCTCCCATGGTCTGATTCTATTCTCTGGGACAAACCAAACCTCAAAAATATATGGTTCACCAACAACGTAGCTGCTGTCTGTGAACTACAGTCAGGAGCCGGTATGCATTCCAACCAATTCGACATCAAACAGGTAACTGT
Source organism: Ambystoma mexicanum (assembly GCF_040938575.1). Lineage (NCBI taxonomy): Eukaryota > Metazoa > Chordata > Amphibia > Caudata > Ambystomatidae > Ambystoma > Ambystoma mexicanum. The sequence goes on along the minus strand of NC_090924.1, from coordinate 1,106,498,993 downwards.
TACCACATATTTGTTTCACGTGATGATCTTTGGAATGGGCCAATGAAATCTATTTGCAAATCAGATGAGGGAAGTGTCAAACCTCTCTTCATTAATGGTGCTCTATGTGTTGGGGAGCCGGGCTGGAACTGCTCACCCACCAAGCACCCGCAGGTATTCAATTCGAAATCAGGGCACATATGTGCCCAATAGTTGTACCCCTTTAATGTTCCAATGTTTTCTGGAAACCTCTATGTCCCACTATTATCGCATCAGGAAAATGATGTAGCATCAACCCCCAAAATTATACAAGGACCACCCATTGAATCGGACCTGAAGCAAAATGTCACTCCAAGAGTGCGTCTTGCAGCTGACATTGTTTTTTATTCTTCAATATCCCCCTCAATTCTTATCTTCCTTTGCAATCCTCCTCTGTCAAAGAATTTTGTTTTACATCTAACAATTTGAAATGTGTTACCACATCCACTTGGATCTCACCGAGCAAGTGTTCAATGGGAAACAGTTCCCCATCACTGCTGCAAATATGGCTAATTGATCAGCCTTGACATACACTTCTTTATCTTCCCCTGGTGTTCTGAAATACTCTCAAATCTTTTTCCAGTGAATTTTCATCTCATTCACTGAAACAAGATTGTCGATGGCCCAAACCAGTTTTCCATGTTTAAGTGTTTTTTTGTTACAAATTACCATCCCTCTCAGCTTGCTCCCCGGTAAGTATTCCACAAAACTATTCAGGGCATAATCATAATCGGTAACCAATACTATTTCTTTTCATTTGTTTTCTTACCTCTGTTGCTATTGCTTTGTACATCACTGCCAATGCTGCCACCTGACAACTCCTGCAACCTATTCTCATGCTCACCAGCGGGATACCTTCACATTTGAGACACACATTGCCAATTACTGCCACCAATTATTTTTTCAGGGTCCCCATTCACGTTGTATACACATCCAGCCACATATACAGCTGGAAGATTTCTACACTCTTCTTCATCAAAGGCCTTGTGTGGTGATTGTTCAAATCCAATCAAATGTGTTTCTAATTCTGTGCCCTCTGTAGCATCTACAGCTTCACCGTCATGCAAGTCTGCTAACCCTTGAGGACTGGACGTTTATTATTCTATCTACATCTCACTTCTACAGGGAATCTCTGTAATGTCATGATGTAATTGTTGACTGGGCTAAGTTTCCTAATCTGATTCATTTACTCAGTAAACATTTCAGAGGTTGATAATTAGTTTCAACAATCACCCGCTCACTTGAATAATAGGGCAGAAATGTTGTAATGCCCAAACAGTCATCAGAAGTGCTTTTTCACATTCATGAAACTTTGTTTCGACCAGTGACATGGCCTTGCTAGCATATGCAATGATTTTGTGATTTGAATCATGCTCTTGATGCAAGACCACTGACATGCATATATTTGTGAACCCTATCTTTAGAACAAAATCTTGATTCTTCTTTGGATAATCCAAACATGGGGCCTTTATTAGACAATCTAAAAATGATGCTACCGCCTCATGTTGTTCCGGTCCCCATCTCCAGGGCACTCCCTGTTTCAGTAACTTAGTCAGTGGTTGTGCAATTTCTAAATATTCTTCAATAAATTTCCTATTCTAACTTGTCATCGCTAACAAACTGTTCAAACCCTTCAAATTTGTGAGATCTTTTAACTTTTGAATGGCTACTAATGTTTTCATTTGTGGATTTAGCCCTCATTCTGTAACTTCATGTCCGAATAGAAATGTACCCTTTTTCTGCACCACTGCGCCGTCTGCAATGATACTTTTTCCCCAGCTCTGTAATTGGCTGAGTACATGTCTAATTTGAATGAAATGGCTTTTTATATCCTAATTCTTAAGAAGTAAATCATCTACACAAACCACAGTCCCCCTCTTGGCTGCATCCGGGAGTGCTTTGTTCAGAAAGATTCCAAACTCACTTTCACTATTGAGAAAGCCAAAAGGAGTATATTTCCCTGCATACTGGGGCCCTCATTACGACCCTGGCGTTGGACCATGGTGCTAATAGCACCATGGTCCATGCCGGTAACTTACCGACTCCGCCATGGCGCAATGGGGAATTACCGCCCCATTCCGAGGTTGGCGGGGCAGTAATTCCCCATGCCACCATGGCCCTTCCCCATTCCCATTTTTGCCCCATAGGGCTCAATGGGAATGGGGAAGGCGCTAAGTACGGTGCCGCAAATTGCGGCACCGTACTTAGCACCAAGGTCCCTTTGCGGGTTGGTTTTTAACGCCTGCAAAAAGCAGGCGTTAAAATCTCCAACCCGCAAAGGGACCTCGTAATCAGGCGTTAAGGGGTTAACGGCGCCGCCAGGGTTGTAATGAGGGCCTGGGTCCCTTGGAATGCAAAGGAAAATATATTTTGTACATCCTTTGCTAGAGGCACACAAACAAACCCTGTTGTTAGATTAAGGTAGTGAAAAGCTTCGACCCTTGGATTTGTGCATGGCCTTCATCAATGAATGGGAGAGCCACCTTGACACAGGTACCCTCTTATTTAGTTCTATTAAATTTGCACACAGCCACCATTGAACATTGGGCTTTACCACACCTAACATAGGTGTGTTTGAGGTACTGTCAATGGAATGAATAGACATTCTCCGGGTGTCAATATTTTATTTTTGTATTTTATGTGGGGACGCAACCGGGAGCTTCTCTCGGTTGACTACCCACATCCCCACCCACCCCAAAATATAATCCCATCCTCTTTATACCCCCTGCCTCGCTCCCCATTTACCTGCTGGGGGCCGGAGCTTTGAGCTCCTGTCCCTGCTCTCCACCCGATCTGGGCCACCACCATTGAAATGGAAAAGGGACTTATGTCCATATGTAGGTGGCCATCTTTTTTCTTTTTTTTTTCCTTTCCTTGGGCGATTGGCTGCACAAGCAGCAAATCTCGAGAGAGAAGAAAAAAAGAACATTTGCACCCCAGATATACCGCAGGGTGAGAATGGCTTTCACAACCCCGGTGGGAGGCGGACATGGCCGGTAATGGCCCACAGCCCCAGTTAAGGCCTTCCCGAAGCTTGGGCTAGCGTGCCATTACCGTCCATGTCAGCCCCCCGCCAGGGTCGTGAAAGCCAAATTATTAAACCCCATCTTCTTTGCAGCAGTGAGTCAGGTTGGCCGAAATGCAGAATGTATCTCCTAACACAATCCTGGATTACAAGCTCCCTGATGGCTGCACACTAGCCCATTCCTCCTGTACCCTATTTTTAAATGATAAAGAAAATAAATGTACTTACCTCCCCATGTCTCATTGCGCCTCTCATTCCAGCACCTAGCCTCTACTTCCTGCTTTGTGTTCACCAGCAAAATGGAAAGGGAGTGCTCTCTTTTTTCAAAGAGATGATTGTGTTTAGGGGCACTGTTTGATCCTTAATTTGTTGCACCCAGAGCGCATTTAGATGTTCCATTTCAAAGGACACCGTTGCTATCAGCACCCAAGATGTTTTTGCAGGGAAATTAAAGTAACAATAATCAACCCTCTGTTTGGGTGCATACAGGGCCTATAATGGCCCATCAGCATGAGTTTAGGCATGCCCGAGCAAAGCTCCCCGACAAGGGGGTGATAGCTAGTTACATCCCGGCTCCATCCAGAGGGCAAAGTGTTTTGTCTTTTGTTTTTTTTTTTAATGGCGATGGTCTCCACGCATATTGTGCAGCCCAAACTCAAGTAAAAAAATAAAAAAGTAGATAGCCATTTGCATTGTAAATAGAAAAGGACGTAGTTCCTTTTCTATTTCTATGGCAACCGAGGACAAGACAGAGCACAGCAACCAGAGCAGAAAGCTCTGGTTCAATAGGTAAGTGGGTAGAGACGGAGAGGGGTGCCAGAAGGGTGTGGGATGTTTTAGGGTGTGAGGGTTAGGGGTGTGGGGTGGACTCAGGTGACTGGGAAACACAGACATACAGTGGCAGTTCATACCTGTGTTTCCAGCCACCTGATTGGCTGAGTGCCCTTCCCTGGGTGTGAATGTCAATAAGCAGCTGCTTAGCCGGCTGTACTGGCTGGCAATGGTGCCAAAGCCTTCGGTACATGTCCTTGATTTGCTCTGGTTTGCTACCTTGGGGTCTCTATGCTTGATCAGGCCATGAGGTTAGATCTTTCATTGCGTAAATATGGACCTTCAACCAGTATACGTAGCGTATGTTGACCTGCAGATGGCATTTGACACTGTTCCTAGAGACCTTCTCTGGGCAACCTTGGAGAGGTTGCAGATCCACCAAGGCTAGGATGTGCCATTAGGTCATTGTATTCTGCAAAACACTGCTCGCATATGCTTCGGGCCTAATGGTGAAATGACAGAGCAAGTTTCTTTCAGTATTGGAGCCAGAGAGGGATGCGTGCTGGCTCTCCTTTTATTTTTGTTATACATCAATGATATTGCTTCTGACTTGCATGAAGCGGCTAAGGATGCTCCAAGAATGAGTTCCTATAAACGGAGCCTACCTCTTTTCACAGATGATGCTGTTCTTTGAGTAAAACCCTGGTGGGGCTCCAACATCATCTTGATTTCTTTGGAAATTGATGTGCTGCAAAAGGCCTTTGTATCAATCAAGCAAAGACAAAGACAATGGTTTGTGCCCGATGTGGGCGACATGCTCACTTAACAACTACATTTTATCTAAATGCTCACTAATTGGAGTTGGTGGACCCTTTTAACTACCTGGGTCTGGATTTTTCCCACAATCTAAAATGGTTACCTCAGACAGCAAGGAGTGCCATGACGGGCACACACCAATGTGGCCTCATTGCTACTATGGTTTCCTGCTTGACTGGGAGGCAATTTCGATACCACGAAAATTGTATTCGATGCTGGTGGTCCCAGCAATGTCCTATGGAGCTGAGCAATGCGGATTGGCAGATTGTGCATCTATTCAAGTGTCCGAGAATACATTCCTTAAAAAACTATTGGGCCTGTCCATTAATGCTGCTTCTGTACCAGCTGTGCTTGAAGTAGGGCGAATCCAGATTATACACATCATTATGCTTGCTCCCGTGCCGCATCGCCTAAGGATTTGGAACTCAGAGTCTCTTGCATAATATAGGGAAGGACAGGAAGAGCTGCTTTCCTCGGCTGGAGGTAAATCACTGCCATGGTTTATCCATGTGCAAACTATGCTTCACAGCACTGGACTTGCTGACCCATGGCCAAACGCCACAAAATTGGGCTCTGCTTATAAGAGCTGTGTCAAGTCTTCTTTTTCTGATTGGCCATTGGGCAGGACGACTGAATTTTGCCTCCTGAGTGAGCGTGTGGCTAAATATTTGTCAATTAAAGAAATTTGGGGGGTTCGAGCAGTATTTGGACCTTCATTCAAATGCGAAAGAAAAGAGCACCTTTTTGAAATGTATACCTGTCATTTTGCCGTTTGCGTGCTACACTTGAAAATGGGGGGAGAATGTGTCTTCTGTCTGCTCGTGCTGCCCTGTTCCAGTGGAGGATGAGATGCATTTCTTTTTTTTTGTCCTGCCTATGTGAAGGAATGAACCCATTGGCTGAAACCAATCTAGTTGCGACTAGATGTAAAATCTTCTGCTGATGCGCTTGATTCATTGAAATGCAGTACTGTATTAGGTGAGATCAAAGCCATTGTAGCTTTTTTTGATTGTGCTTTTAGGACACGGTTTTGTGTGCTCTAAAGTGTTTAAATTATTTACGATGTTTTGAATCTGTTTTAAGATTATCTGTGTGTTTGTTGTGTGTGATCTTTTATGGTGTGAAGTTGCTGAAATAAAGATTTTAACTAACCTTGGGCTGGTGAGTAGCTACCACGTGGTACATACAGCCCACCCAGCATGTGTAATGTATGGAGTTAATGTAAGCAAATTGCGCAAGCCCTCAAATTATTAAGAAAAGTCCCATGGACAGATATCATCAAAATTCACAAAATATTCTGGATGATTGCCCAATTTTTGACAGGCTTGTCAGAACTTGCCTAAATGTGTTTCCAGCTGAGGCTCTCCTTAGGGCAGTAATTGTATCATTGTATCAATAACCATATTTTCTTTTCATTCAAATAGCAAAACTGTTGATGGGATATCTTTTTACTTGACACGCTTGAACAAATGTGATGTGTAGCCTATAAATATTGCAGGGCTTCATCCTTGCTTTACTCTTTCATTTTCCCCTCTGCCTTTGGAATGTTTAAAATTGCATGGAGGGGGCCACAGAATGCAAGTGCTAATGTTGGTTCACCCCTCCATTTAATTACCATTCTTTTTAAAATACGGTGTTAAAAGAATTCTGCATTTCCATAGGGTATCTGACTCATCTATTATACATGTTTCATCATCCGTGGTTACATGTACTTCCGCTTGATGGACTTTCCATATATATAATGGGCATTTGATGTTTAATCAATCATTCGACGAGCTTTACAGCAGACACAGAATGCAGAAAAAAACTTGCTGTAAACTTGCTGTAAATAGAGATGCTTTGGAGGTAAGGATGCCTGTGGGCTTTGGCGCAGTGCAAACAAATAAATAAATAAATTACAAAAATGAATATATTTCTTGGGGAACAGGCACATCACCAGCAACCTCACATTGTAAGAGATGACGGAAAGACACATATTTACCAAACTGTAGCATCTTAATTAACATGAAAACCTTGAGAAAATAGATACTGATTCTATGCCTGAACCTTAGAGAAAAAAGGACGTATGCACAAGGACCGAATTTAAGCCATGGTGGAAGGCATTGTTAATGGCAAGGTTCAGAAGAGCATCTTTGGCGCAAGTTCTAGAATGTGTCGGTCTGTTGGGTAGCACAAGTAAAGACCACAACAGGGTTCCAGCTCATAATTCGGCAACACTAAGTCTGTTTGTGAAGTTTTGCTTGTAATACGTCTGGGGCCAATTCATGAAGAAGTTAATCGGGCTTTCCCTTAACTCGACTTACTCCTGGGGAGGGCTATTCATTTGCACAAATAAGATACTGAGTAACTCTGTCTTGCTCCTCACTCGCCCTGAGTAAGCCAGGGTAAATGCTGTGTACATTGATTAGTTCTCCTCTGGAGGGCGTCAGAGCTACTCATAGTGTCGTCCCTGTGAATCAGCCTCTCTACGTTACATTTCATTAACTGTATTTTACTTAATTTAAATCACTATATTGAATTGCCTTATGTCACTTTTTTATGGATGTTTGCTTATACATTTGGTTTCACTGTGAAATATTTGAAATTAATGTTTCTTCCTCTTTATTTATTGACATATATTTTACAAAGAAAAAGCAGTCTTGTGAACATAGATGGGGATTGATAATGTGATTGTGTGGCAGGAACCTACATGCTTTAACGCAGCAAGATGCCCCAACAAGTTGGGATTTTTAATTGCCGGTGTTAATGTTTAGGCATGCAAGGTGCAGGTTAGTGTGACAGTCTGAATACAATTTCCACTGTAAATTAAGGTGTTTTGTTGCAGAATTACATATCACAAAAATCGCCTCCGGTGGTTCCATTACAAACTATGCCGTTAAACTATCACACAAGCTGAGCAAAAGGAGCACACTTGCAACCTGATTCATGGAGCATTTTCCAATGGGATTGCGCCATTCTAAAACACTTCTGTGAACCAGGCCCTTGGTTTCTTGCTTGTGAATGAAAAGCCACCTCATATGAATGCTGCTTTCATGTCTATGTTTATGGCATGTATTATGAACTGCTGACCAATTATGGCAGTATAGTCGCTAGTGCTGTCAAATGCATTTTACAGGTGTGTCACAACAGAATGTAAAATTACCATCACAGCGTGAGATGTGACAATTGATGTCAAATACACATTAGTAGATGCTGAATTCCTTGCAATGGGCTGTAGGTATATGGGCCATAGTCAATGGCGTAGTTAGGCTTTCTGCTGCCTTATGTGGAATATTTTATCCACACCGATGCACCACACTGCACCCCTTTGCCAATGCCAGAAATGGATGCGATAACCCCCGTGCTGGCCAAATCTGAAAAATTGTGCATGGGGCATAAACCACAAAAGAGCTGCACACCCTGCCACACATACAGGCAAAGTTGGTGTAAAAACAGGAATCACTGTTGTCATCTGTCAACTGTCACATGAATCAATGCCACAGAAGTGGGCTAAAATCTGAAAATGCCCTTAAAAAGGGCTCCCTAATCAATGGCAATCTTCAAAGTGCTATATTGTCACTAAATTCAGTCATTTTCCCCAGTGAATTATTGAAAGGAAAGTGTGCTGAAATCATGGATTCTCCAGGCAGTCAGAGGAATCCAGGCCTCCCTCCCTGACAGCTGCATCAGAAAATTAGCTGTCAAACCCAGTTCAAAAGTGCTTCTGTTTCCTGATTAAAATGGCAACATTCGCCTATTTAAAGCATGTTTGTGAAGGGCTAATTCTTTTAAAACGTCCAAATCCCTTCTAAACTGTGCTTGTATTTTATATGTTAACTGAAAAGACTTTAATGTATAGGAACCCAGTCTGGAGTGAATCAACTATTTAATTCTGATCTGACAGCCCAGCCTGGGAAGATTCACACTTCAGCTTGACACTCAGTTGCTACCTGAAGGCTTAGGTGATGCTAATGGTTCCTGCATAATGAAAACAAAGAGAGTCTCAGACATTTGTCTGCTGGCTGACCCAAGGACAAAGGAAGGTTTGGACACCCATCCTCCTAAAGGAGGGGCAGGCTGTGGAGGAATTTTCTCAGTGAAGTTCAAAGGACTGGCCATGTGCTCACTTGGGAAATAAGAAAAAAAAAACCTGGACTGGATTTTGAATGGAAATTACTTGTTTTTGCCTCAGAACTTTATGACATTTAACATGGCTACTAAAATAAGTAGACACGTGGAAAATACAAACTTATAAATCTGAACTCATGCCAGATAGTTGAAGATTTGGTAGGAGTTCTTACTACATATGGAACCAACATTATAAAAAATGTCTTATTGTAGCAGAATGATCAATGGTGCAAACTTAAAATTGTGTTTACATGATCCACTGATCAGCACCCAGATAGGTATCGAATTAGAAATGATTAATCCTAACTGTTATGGGTAAAATCGATAAAAATCTTTAGAATGACAAAGACAGCTCGCACGAAGATGGGGATTGAATGTGGATGTAGACAATCAAATATGAAATATATGTGTCCAATTTTATGAGGGTACATAATGTTAGAAATGTGCATGTGTGCAAGAGTTATATTTTGGTAAAAATCAAGGTGGGAGTTCCTAAATCCTGTCATAATGATGACAGCTCTGTTCAGACTGCCAGCCAGGACAAAGCACGTGCCTGTAGCCACTCACAGACATGGGGGTGTGTTTTGAAGTTCTGCCCATGCCATAAACTTTGTAATGTATAAATATAGTAGTTTCACTACACATAATGCACTGCTTTCAGAACCCATCCAGATGTCCGCGCAGCACCTTATTTCCAGAACTCTTCATTTTGTAGCTGACTCCAGAATATTTGGAGATCCAGATTTCTTTGCCGAATCCAGACTTTAGCATTGCAGAACTCTTGTCAGCTTGACCCAATTCCAAACTCCAGAACTTAAAGGAATAGCTCTGATTCAGCTTGGCTTGCTACCATTAAGGCTTACCTGCTGAAACTTGCATCCTGTCATCTACCGTGTCCAGTAACCAGAAGGGCCCATCCTAATCCAGCCGAGGGGCAGTCCAAAATTGACCAAAACCCTGCCGCTGATCCAAATCCTTCCAGATGTGCCCTGCTGCCGGTAGACCTGATCCACCCAATGACCAGAGCTGATGGTCCAATTTAATTATAAAGGACTGTAAGTATAACAGGAAGAACAGTAACCAATAGCATATTTGTATTGTAGTATCCCTATCTCAAACCAACCCATCTTTAATTCAGAAACATAGTATTGTTAGGATCCTTCTTGTGCTGATTTTTCTCTTATCTATGTAACAAAACCATAACTCCCTAGTGATTTTGAAGTAACTAAAGTAAATCCCAGAAGAAATTGAGGATCTATCACGTGAATGGTTGCGCTGGCCACATAGCCGTGAGGATTCATGCGTGGTCTCTTCTTTTTCATAGTCATTAATCTAGTATAAGAAAACCTATCTGTCATTTCTAAATCAAATTTCTTTTTAAATTTTCATGCCTATTTTGCAAAAACGCCTCTCACTAAAACCTTTATAACTTCTTCAATCTTAAAGATAGAAACAAAATTTCAACTCTCACTTATATCTAAGACCCTTAGCTACACCCACAAAAACCGCATTGCAAAATAGTGTATTTGACCAGTTTTTACTCAGTATTGCATAGTAAAATTTGCCGCGAATTTGCAATTTTAGCCAAAGTTACACTTGTCATTTGTCCATTTCAAAGTGCTTCTTTCATCCTATCCTCATTTAAAGTGTGTATTGTGGTTTATATCATAGCTCATGTGTGTTAATAGGAACAGGGAGGCAGACCAAAACTAGGAATTCCAAAGAGATTCTGTTCTGCCAAAAACATCACTTCCATTTTTTCAGAGAGAATTAATGTTCAACCAAGTTGCAAATTCTTCTAGACAAGATTGGCAGTGAAGTTCAATATTCCCTAGCCACACAGCTAGACAGCTAAGGAGCTGAGTGTCATTGGCACAAGTGTAAAAGCAAAATCATATAACGCCACCAACACAGCCCAGGGTTAGACATATAGATTAAATAGAGTAAGTGATAGAGAGGGATGTTGCATTTATTGTGTTAGTTAAGCTTGATACCGAATCCAAATCTCTAAGCACGGGACCAGGATTCAAACCTGTGATGCTCTGTGTTGTTCTGCTTCTAAAACAAATGCATTGCCCCTGAGCTATTCTCCCCGCGTAGTGTTCAGCGCAGAAGGAGAAAACAGAAAAACCTGAGGGTGCCTCTCAGGTGACAGCAAGAAAACCAAGGCAAGACAATGTCGGTAATGCTACTGGTGGCCTGCTTTCTAAACATGGGGCTCCTAGTCAAGAGTGTCGAACACTGCTAAGGGCCCAATTCTTAACTTGCTCAGTGAACATGCTAAAGAGCACGATTCACTGTGCCAAATCGGGATGCCCAGGCTCCAGCAGTATTGTTAAGTGTCGTTGTATTCTGCAATGTTGAAACTGCTTACTTTTGTGTGTATGAAAGTGTTCATATGCACCAAAGCAAGCAGCTTCAACGTACACCCTGCACTGGCACCAGCTTCTTGTGGCACTCCTCCAGTCTAACGGCACCAAAACGGTACTGTATATGTGCGCTATTTTAGCACACATATTAAACTGGAGGAGTGCCACAAGAATACCCTTGAAAAAAGCCAGGTTACGAATGTAGCGGTTGCTAGGATGGTCCGAAAGTCGCTCATTCCTTCTGACTTCAGAATAGGTCTTAAGTACCAAAAAGGTTGATAACACTTTTAGTGACCTTTTCGGTTCTTAACACCAGGATGAGAATCAGAGCCTGAGAGATTTAATATACCCAAGGCCACTCTGCTGCCCTTGTGCAGAATCCTATGGGTATTGTTCAAGGCCACCAACATGACTGATTCAGTATCTCTCCCCAGGTGCAACCCCACCTACATCGGATATAAAACATCATAACCTTCAGTGAAATATTGAAACTAGGTCTCAACACAGGATTCCTCAATGTGTGCCATTGTGGGTAGCAGCAATACCAGCTGATAATTAACTAATACTGCAACGTCGAGAAGTGGCGCCTTGAGAAGAGGCTCAATTATCACTGGACTGAGAGTTGCTGTGATCCTTTCAGGTAGAAGAGAAGCAGGTCACTTTACGGCAAGATGTAACAGTCTGTACTCCAGGAGGACCTAAAGAGGAAACTGATTATAGCTTTTTGAGATTGTTCTCGAGTACACCAGAAGTGGCAAGACCGCAACACTGTCACAAAGAGATGTGGTCCTCTCAGGTGCAAGATTCAAGAGCAATGTAGATGCTTAAAGACAGATGCAAATGTTCCTCAAAGGAAGCTGCTGGTTGTTCAATCCGCTCTACCATGGGCATCTCGGACAAAGTGAGCCGGAGGGGCTTAAACTGGTCAATACCAATGTAAATCACTTTCTTCTGGAAGTTAACCAACGACTTGATAGAAGATAAGAAATGAGAATATTGTGTAGCCTTTATGGCTGCATTTGTAGTCTTTCATTTGTTTTGTATAAAGGTTTGGCAGCAACAAAAGTATGTGCCGCACCGGCAATTTTCTGGCTGTGATCTAACCGGGCAGTTAACTGTTCTAGCATGAATTAGGCTATCAGTAGGACAGTAGAAAAACAAGAAATCATCCATAAATAAAGCTTATCACGCAAATTAAAGAGAAAGCAAAACCTCACATAGGAGCAACTGTTAAAAAGAGGAAACCTTAGAATAAAACCCTGTCAGTGCTAACGAATCTTCAAGAATGCCGAAAAAGGCACTAAGTGCCTTGTAACAGAACCCAACGGAAACAAAGGATTTTGCAAAGTGGAACATCAACAAAGGAACCTCCTGAGGAACCGCCAAATATTTAGACGGGGAAACACGTGTTGAGGAGCTAGAATGCCAGGAATCTAAAATATAAAGGAAACTAGAATGCAAGGAATCTAAAATACAAAAAAGAATTTGAAGAAAATCCTAAAGTGAATGTTTTGTGGATGCAGGACAACTTAATGGGAAACAACCTATGAAAAGAATGCTTTCACACAAACCAACTGAACAAAAAAAAATGACGCAGTGAATGTTTTGTGAATGAAGTACATTGAAAGACAATCTGAAGCATAAAGTAAAAAGTACAAATGACGTGATTAGCACCCAATGAACAAATAAAGGCGCCATTTGAAATAATACAGTATTTTTCTTTATTTTTATCAGGAGGTCAACAATCCAATGACAGTAGGGGTACAGATTGGATACACAATCATTGCCCATCTCAGGACAGGAAGAGTCTAAAATAGTCCCACATCACAGTTCCAACCAAAGCTGCAGAACAGAAAAACATCAAATTTAGTGGCATGACTGGTCTAAGTGAAGAGTGATTGGACAGTGGCAGCATTGGGACGGCTAAAGATGAGGCTCCAACTATGTGGCCTGATGAATAGGTGGGGACTACACCTGCGGGTATACGAGTAAATACTTACATGCTAGAATTAAAGGAATGGCTTGAGGGAGTGCGGAGCACTCAGCCAACAGGTTAAAGTCACTGAGATCAATCAGACAAATAGAGGACAGGGATAAGCAAAATATTCAGGGTCACAGACTAGCACAAAATCAATGGACATTGAAGGGGAGTCAAAAGTCTTGACCACCTTGCAATATTTCTGCTTCTTAACAATCAGAGCACAGCATGTTAATGAGATTTCTTTATGAATTACAGTCGCCCCCTTCACTTCTTGAAGTGGTGGAATCACGACTGAGTGGCTCTTATCCTAAAGATACTGCTGCAACAATTGCTGTGCCAGATAATCACAGAGAGACACATTTCTGTTTTAAGAACAATACAAGGGACTATTTCATTGACGAGGTTATACTTCTCTAAATCATGTTTATAAGTGAGCATTGGGCCTCATTACGAGGTGGGCGGTAAGGGGTTAACGGCGCCGGTAATGGTGCCGCGCTGTTAACCCCTTACCGCCCTATTACAAGTCTGCTCACGGGACCCGCAAAGCAGACTAGGGAGCTAACAACGGGCCCGTTATTAAAGGACCCGTTGTTAGCTCCCTCCCCATTCCCATTGAGCCCTATCGCGGCTCGAATTGGAATGGGGATGTACTGGGTCCGGGTTTCTCGAATGAGGAATTACCGGGTCCTCCAAGGTTGGAATGGCCCGGTAGTCTTCATTTGAGTAACCTGGACCCGGTATGCGGTAATGAGGTAACCATGCCGCAAATTGCAGCATGGTTACCTCCAACCTCGGAATGAGGCCCATTGTATTTATGAGCAGTTCTTTCAGTTTAGAGTAGTTCAAGGTCTGGCCAGTCATAGACACTATATCCTGCTCAGATATTGCTATGATGCTGGAATTCAATATCTTTCATTTGTTCATTAGTGCAGTGTTATTCGGTAACTATCTTCTGTATGACTATTAAAAAGGGTAAACCCTTTTGCTACAATTGAGCTCAAGGCGCTCCTGGAAAAGGGGGAATGAGAGTGCATACTTCACGTTCAACATGTGCACAATTCCACTTGCCTCTTAAACCACTTGGCGCACCCAATGTGTGGATGAATTCCCTGGTGACACATAATGCCTGGCTGATCATGTGATCCAGTATAAAGCTCAATCAGAGAAGAAGAGCAAGCTCGTGGCCTGTTGTTTATGTCAGTAAGGCTAGGAAGTCCGTCTGCGTCAACATTACAGTTCCAAGCAATCTCAAAATCAAACAGATGCTCAACTAAACAATTCCACGAACACAGAAAATACTTAAACCTCCGTAACTTAATATTTCCCTGAAAGAGGAAACATGAGAGTACTAAATAAGCAGATAATTGCATTGTTAGCAGAGTATAGGAGCTTTCTTCACTGCTAAAGGCCTGGTTTGAAGGAAGAGCAATTGGAGACCATTTGGACCACTTGCACAAAAGCACAAGCATAGGTTGCTCTGACACTATTGTGGGGGTGACTTGGCGCAATATGAAATCTTTGTTTTTTTTAACATATTATAAAGTTGGAACAAAAAACGAAACAAAGAAAATGTTGCTCATTTTCCAGGAGGATGTGCATAATACAAAACCATAATTCTGACCTACCAATCCACCCACATGTTGTTATTGTAATGGTTTATATTTGTACAAGCTGTCCAGATCATCATTTCTCTTACCTATGAGTGCATTTTGGGAAACCTTCACCTCCATTTCATGCCCATTCTCTCCAATGTGGCTGCTGGCTGGTTTGATGGCTGGCTGAGTGGCACCTGACTGCTGATTTTGCGTACACTAGTGTTCCGTTTTGATAGTTTGTGACTTGGACACTTCCCTCCATGCTCCTCAGTCATGTAAAGTGGCCTTTCTGAGGCACAAACATCTTGTCAGAGTGCTTCGTCTCATTTTAAGAGTCAAATCAAATCAAGATAACGTCAGAGAAAGGTGCCAGTCTGTCACTGCATTTGATATATTTTTTTATTGCATTTGTTAAACACCCAAACAAAGGGGTATCATATGGGAGGGCGTTCAAGTCAAAATTATTGAAGTGAATACAACATGCAGTGAAATGAGTAAGGCATACACTGAGATGACTAAAATACGTATCGAAATGAGTATAACGTGTATTGAAATGAGTATGACATACACTGAAATTCAATGAATAAGACATGCATTGAAATGAATAGGACACACATTGAAATGAATATGACACCTATTGAAGTGAATATGACACACGTTGAAGTGAATATGACATGCAATGGAATGAATATGGCACCCATTGAAATGAATATGACACGCATTGAAATAAATATGACACACGTTGAAATAAATATGACACACGTTGAAATAAATATGACATCCATTGAAATGAATATGACACACATTGAAATAAATATGACACACGTTGAAATAAATATAACACCCATTGAAATAAATATGACACCCATTGAAATGAATATGACACGCATTGAAATAAAAATGACACATGTTGAAATAAATATGACATCCATTGAAATGAATATGACACACATTGAAATAAATATGACTCACGTTGAAATAAATATAACACCCATTGAAATAAATATGACACCCATTGAAATGAATATGACACGCATTGAAATAAAAATGACACATGTTGAATTAAATATGACTCACGTTGAAATAAATATAACACTCATTGAAATTAATTTAAAACACGTTGAAGTGAATAGGACGCGCATTGGAATGAATATGACACCCACTGAAATGAATAGGACACACGTTGAAGTGAATATAACATGCATTTGAATGAATATACCATGCATTGGAATGAATAAGACATGCGTTAAAATGAATAGGACATGCATTGCAATGAATATGACACCCATTGAAATGAATATGACACATGTTGAAGTGAATAGGACATGCAATGGAATGAATATGAAACCTATTGAAATGAATATTGCACACATTGAAGTGAATGTAATATGTATTAAAATTAATTCAACATCCATTTGAATGAATAAGTCATTACCTCCATGTCCCCATTCCTCTTCCCAGTACTTACCTTTGAGTATGTTCCGTGCTCACTGGAACGCTTTTCTTTTCAAGCTGCCCTCCTCCAATTGGAAGGAGTTATCAGGTGTTCTAGGGCTTTGGTGGTCTTCAGGTCTTCGATCTAGTGGAATGATGTTATGGTTTGGAAAGACAACACCTTGGCTCTTGCTTCCATCAACCATCAGGGGGCTACAGGGTCACGCTCCCTGGAGGATCTGGCTTTGTCCATTTGGACCTGGAGCACGGCACACCTGGTCTCCTTAAGAGCGGTCCATATCTGGGGGGTGGACAATGTGACTGTGGACCAGCTCAGCAGGGTGTTTCCGGTCTCAGCTGAGATGTCCCTTTGTCCCAAGGTTTTCCAGGATGTGTGTCTGTGGTTCGGCATCCCTGGATGGACCTCTTTGCCTCCCCCTGCAACTCTCAACTTTCCTGGTTTTGCTTGAGGACTCTGCTCCCCAGGGGTTTGTGGGGGGGTGGACGCTCTTCCCTTGACTTGGCCCCTCAGAGCTTCTTTATGCCTTTCTTCCAAATCCCCTAATTCTGCAGGTCATCAGCACAATCAGATCATCTCCACGTGTGTTTATCCTGGTGGTCCCTTACTGGCCTCAGAGGGGGTGGTTCCCGGGCCTTCTGGAGATGCAGTTAGCTTCTCCTTGGGTGTTGCTCAGGTGGCCGTCTGCATTGCGGGTGGTCAATGTCCCTCTTCTCCTCTCTCATCCGTTGTGGGTTCTGGAAACGGATCTCCTGGCATTAGGCCTTTCAGCTGCAGTGGCTGGGATGGTTCAGAGGGCGCGTCAGTCCTCTACACGTAAATTGTGACCGTCATTGGGCTAATTTTCTGGATTGGTGTCACCTGAAGTGTGTCCTGGCACTGGAGTGTGGCATCCCAGACATTTTGCAATTTCTTCATGAAGGGGCGGAGAAGGGGTTGGTGGTCTCTACTTTCTGTTCTCAGTGGTCTACCATGCGGGCTTTCCAGGTTTCCTGGTCCTCTCCGGTAGGGGGCGAGGCTCTGGTCTCAATGCTCTTGAAAGGGGTAGCAGGTACTCATCCTTTGGGCCCAGTTGGGGTTCCCCGTGGGACCTTCCTTTGCTCATGTCCATATTGCAGAAGCCTCCATTTTAGCCCCAGGAGGAGGTGGAGATGAAATAGTTGTTGCTGAAGACTCCTAGTCTTACTCCTCCTCATCCCAGTACTTACCTTTGGGTATGTTCCGTGCTCACTGAAACTCTTCTCTTTTCAAGCCCTCCACTGGCCGCCCCTCCCCTCCCAGGAGGTATAACCTCCCAACTAACCAGTCCACAGCAGTAATCGAAAGCCTGGGCATGGGAACCTTCATTCAACGGTCGGGAGGGAAGGGAGGTCCGTACTGGGGGGATGACGAGTAAGACTAGTATGGTATGGTATAGTATGGTAATGTTTATTTGTAAAGCGCCTATACACAAAGCATGTGTTTCAAAGCACTCAAGGAGGGAGGGGACATGGGGAAAAAGCAACAGTCCTTCAGAGGCATTGAATTTCTGAACGATACAAATCTGCACAGGCAGAGTAAGTGCATATAATACAATTAACAGTGTAGATGACAGCAAATAGGTCTGACAACGATTCTGCAGTATTTCCAAGTGCATTGAGGCGCCACCATGCAAGGAGGGGACAAGGGAAGATAGATAGACGAACCTTCAAGGCATGATACGTTCAGATCATGCAAGTGCAAGACAGTACAGGAGAGGGGAGGTGGGTTGGGGAGGACAAGTGCTGGGGGCAGGGGGAGTCCAAGTGCACCCAGTCAGTAAGAAGCTGAGGTAAGTGCTGAGAGATGGCACTCTCATGGGTCATTGACCAAGTGCAGTAACAATGAGGCAAGTGTAAGGCCCAGAAGCAAGTGCGAGAGGACTGGTGAGGTTGCCCGGGACCTGTGAGGTACACCTGGCAGCCAGTCAGCAAACTGTGCGGAAAAGGAGGGAGAGAGGGATAGAGCGGAGAAAGAGGTTAGCAGGGTAGAGGGATAGAGAAGGAAGAGGAGAAGAGGAATGTCTTAAGGAGTTTCCGGAACTTAAGGAGATCAGGCTCAAGACGGAGGGCAGCAGGGAGGCTATTCCATAGGGAGGCCGCTGCTGAGGATAAAGATCTCCCTCCAAATCTCTGCTTGGAGAACCAGCTCACTCGCAGAAGGTTGGAGGTAGATGAGCGGAGGGCTCGGGAAGGACAGTAATTAGGTAGGCGTTGTTGCAGATAGGTAGGTCCCATGCCCCAGAAAGCCTTGTGGACAATGCAGAGGGTCTTGAACTTGATCCTTGCAGACACAGGGAGCCAGTGGAAGAATTTCAGCGCTGGAGAGAGGCGGTCTGTGGGCTTGAGGCCAAGGATAAGTCTTGCGTTTATGTTCTGGATGAGTTGCAGAGAGTGTAGAGCAGAGGCAGGGAGGTTGAGAAAGAGGCTATTGCAGTAGTCCAGCCTTGAGAGAACCAGGGCTATGGAGACA
Source organism: Ambystoma mexicanum (assembly GCF_040938575.1). Lineage (NCBI taxonomy): Eukaryota > Metazoa > Chordata > Amphibia > Caudata > Ambystomatidae > Ambystoma > Ambystoma mexicanum. The sequence continues at coordinate 1,106,480,368 of NC_090924.1, read as the reverse complement.
GTGAGTCGCTGGGGGAAGGTGAGAAAAGGAAAAGTATCACTGAGGAGGTGCAGCTGGTAGTTGGACTTTTTAGAGATGTCCGAAATGTGAGTGAATAAGGAGAGAGTGCAGTCGAAGATGACCCCAAGGTTTTTTGCCTCACAGCTGGGTGCAGGTGCAGGGCCAATGGAGGCTGACCAGAAAGAGAGTGGGAACGTGGGAGCAGGGGTCCTGATGTGAAAGTTCTCAGTCTTACTGGCACTGAGGCAGAGGTAGTTTGCAGCACACCATGGCTGAATTGCGGACAGACAGTCAGATATAAGAAAGGTATAAGAGGTTGCTCAGGGTAGCCTGAAGGAGAGTTGCATGTCATCAGCGTAACACTGGAAGTTAGTGATGAAAGTGACAATCACACATGCCAGCGCAGCCATGTAGACCTTGAAGAACCAGGGGGCTAAATTAGAACCCTGGGAAACACCACAGATTGAAAGAGTGAGAGTAGAAAGAAAAGACCCAATTTCCAACTGGGATGGACGGACGGAAAAGAATGAGGTTACCCATGCCAGAGCCTGACCTATGATTCTCCGGGTGTCACGGAGACGTGCAATCAGGATGTTGTGGTTTACCATGTCAAAGGCAGAGAAGAGGTCAAGAGGGGTGTTAGTGTCGAGATTTAAGAGCAGGTCTTCACAGGTATTCAGAAGAGCATTTTCCTTTCCTCTGGATGCTCTCTAGCCAGACTGATGGTCGTGGAGGCAATCAGCAGATTCAGTGTTGAGGGTGAGCTGAGAGATAGCCAGCTTCTCTAAGAGTTTGTCCAGGAAGGGGGTGATAGAGATTGGGCGGTAGTTTACTGGAATGGAGGAGTCGGCAGAGGGTTTATTAAGCAGAGGGTGCACAGTGGAGTGCTTAAGAGAAGATGGGAAAACTCTAGTGGCAAAAGAGAGATTGCAGTGATCAGCCAAGGCTGGAGAAAGAGAGTCAAGGTTGTACGTAATGGTTTTGGAGGGGCAGGGTTCCACCTGTTTGGATGAGGCCTTCATAGATCGGACTTGTCTGGCGACCTCATCAGGTGTAATGGGATTGAGAGAAGAGAGGAGAAGTGGTAGAGTGGCAAAGGGAGGCTCCAGAAGTGTTGGTGTATGATGTGGTGTGGAAGTGAGAGAGAAAAGGATGCCTTGGGTTTTTTCAGTGAAGTGTGCATCCAGGGCCCACAGACTCATAGAATCAAAGATTAGTCCACCGGCTAATCGTTGGAATGGAAGCCTGGCAACCACAGTCCCCTGCCCCCTGATCAGTGAGACAAAAGGACTCTCTCTGGGACAGATAATGTAAGACCGCCTGCTTGGCATCCAGACAATGCCAAGCCTCCCCCTAGGAGAGGACGGAGCAAGAAAGAAAGCTGAGATAACCACTTCCTGAGACCGATGGAACCAAGAGGCGACCTTGGGCACAAACAAGGGGTCACAGCCCAGCACCAAAGCCTCCTCCTCGACCACTAGAAACAGTGGCCTAAGCAAGAGGGCCCTGATTTCCCCCAAATGCTGAGCCAAAGTAATGGCAATCAGGAAGGTAGTCTTCAGCAACAACTATTTCATCTCCACCTCCTCCTGTGGCTAAAATGGAGGCTTCTGCAATATGGACATGACCAAAGGAAGGTCCCACGGGGAACCCCAACTGGGGTCAAAGGATGAGTACCTGCTACCCCTTTCAAGAGTGTTGAGACCAGAACCTCGCCACCTACCGGAGAGGACCAGGAAACCTGGAAAGCCTGAATGGTAGACCACTGAGAACAGAAAGTAGAGACCACCAACCCCTTCTCTGCCCCTTCATGAAGAAATTGCAAAATTTCTGGGATGCCACACTCCAGTGCCAGGACACACTTCAGGTGACACCAAGCCAGAAAATTAGCTGAATGACGGTCAAGTGTAGAAGACTGACGCGCCCTCTGAACCATCCCAGCCACTGCAGCTGAAAGGCCTAATGCCAGGAGATCCCTCCTCTCCGTTTCCAGAACCCACAACGGATGAGAGAGGAGAAGGGGGACATTGACCACCCGCAATGCAGACGGCCACCTGAGCAACACCCAAGGAGAAGCTAACTGCATCTCCAGAAGGCCCGGGAACCACCCCCTCTGAGGCCAGTAAGGGACCACCAGGATAAACACAAGTGGAGATGATCTGATTGTGCTGATGACCTGCAGAATTAGTGGATTTGGAGGAAAGGCATAAAGAAGCTCTGAGGGGCTAAGTCAAGGGAAGAGCATCCACCCCCCCACAAACCCCTAGGGGGCAGAGTCCTCAAGCAAAACCAGGAAAGTTGAGAGTTGCAGGGGGAGGCAAAGAGGTCCATCCAGGGATGCCGAACCACCGACACACATCCTGAAAAACCTTGGGACAAAGGGACATCTCCGCTGAGACCGGAAACACCCTGCTGAGCCGGTCCACAGTCACATTGTCCACCCCCCGGATATGGACCGCTCTCAAGGAGACCAGGTGTGCCGTGCTCCAGGTCCAAATGGACAAAGCCAGATCCTCCAGGGAGCGGGACCCCGTAGCCGCCTGATGATTGATGGAAGCAAGAGCCAAGGTGTTGTCTTTCCGAACCATGATATGATATGATATGATATGGCATTTGTAACGCGCCTATACACAGGTGTTTCAAGGCGCGACGAGGCAGGGAGGGGAGGAAACAAGGGGAGACAGACAACGATCCTACTAGGCCAGGTGTCATTCAGATCGCGCAAGTGCAGGGGAGGGGGAGGGGGAAAAGTGCAGGGGGAAGGGGAGGGGGGAAGTGCAGTACAAGGTAAGTGGCGTAAAGTAATAAATAAATAGGGCCAGCTGGTGGCAAGTGCAAGGTAAGTGCAGAACAAGTGCTGGAAAAAGGGGGGGTCTGTAGGGATACAGAGACAGTCCCGCAGTGCAGAGGGGATTCTAGGGCATCAGTGCAAGTGGAGAGTGGCTGGGCCCAGGACCGAGGCCGTTAAGAGTGGTCCAGTTGCAGAATCAGTGCAGTTTCAGTGAAGAATATTAGCTGTTCAGCAGGGGAGAGGGAGAGAGAAAGCAGAAGCAAAGAGGAAGGTTTTGAGGTGCTTCCGGAACCGGAGATGGTTCTCCTCAAGTTTCAGGGAGGCAGGAAGGCTGTTCCAGAGGGAGGCCCCTGCCGCGGAGAGAGATCTACCCCCAGCTCGTTGCTTCGAGAAGCGGCTGACCCTGAGGGAGTTGGAGGCGGATGAGCGAAGGGCTCGGGAAGGAAGATATTTGGGAAGAGAGAGTTGAAGGTATTTAGGACCAAGGCCCCAGAAGGCCTTGTGGACAATGCAGAGGGTTTTGAACTTTATCCTCGCAGCCACTGGGAGCCAGTGTAGAGATTTCAGTCCTGGAGAGAAACGGTCCCTGGGCTTGAGGCCAAGGACAAGTCTCGCAGTTCTGTTCTGGATGAGTTGCAGAGGGCGGAGAGTGGAGGCAGGCAGATTAAGATAGAGGCTGTTACAGTAATCCAGCTTCGAGAGAACCAGGGCTCGGGAGACAGTGAGCTTCTGGGGGAAGGAGAGGAAGGGAAGAATACCTCTGAGGAGGTGCAGCTGGTACTGTGACTTCTTAGCGACGTCAGAAATATGAGGAGAGAAGGAGAGTGTGGAGTCGAAGATGACCCCAAGGTTTTTTGCATTGCAGGTAGGAGCAGGGAGGGGGCCAAGGGAGGCAGGCCAGAGAGCTGCAGGGAAGGAGGGAGTGGGTGTACCGATGAGTAGAACCTCAGTCTCACTGGCATTAAGGCAGAGGTCATTGGCGGCACACCATTCCTGGATAGCAGACAGACAGTCAGAGATGAGGGAAGGAGAGGGGGAGGCTGAGGGTAGCCTGAAAATGAGCTGGGTATCGTCCGCATAGCACTGGAAATTAGGGTAGAGAGCGGCGATGCGGTGGGAAAGGAGTGCCAGATACTGATTTAACAGCCAGGGAGAGAGATTAGATCCCTGGGGGACACCACAGGTGGAGAAAAAGATGTCGGAGAGGAAGGACCCCAGTTGGACCTGGGAGGGTCGATTTGAAAGGAAATAGGTCAGCCACGCCAGAGCCTGACCAGTGATACCCAGGTTTTCACGGAGACGGTTGAGCAGGATGGCATGGTTGACAGTGTCAAAGGCAGAGGAGAGATCGAGCAGAATGAGAACACACGGAGTGTTGGAATCGAGGTTCAAGAGCATAACATCATTCCACTAGATTGAAGACCTGAAGACCACCAAAGCCCTAGAACACCTGATAACTCCTTCCAATTGGAGGAGGGCAGCTTGAAAAGAAAAGCGTTCCAGTGAGCACGGAACGTACTCAAAGGTAAGTACTGGGAAGAGGAATGGGGACATGGAGGTAATGACTTATTCATTCAAATGGATGTTAAATTAATTTTAATACATATTACATTCACTTCAATGTGTGCAATATTCATTTCAATGGGTTTCATATTCATTCCATTGCATGTCTTATTCACTTCAACATGTGTCATATTCATTTCAATGGGTGTCATATTTATTTCAATGCATGTCCTATTCATTTTAACGCATGTCTTATTCATTCAAATGCATGGTATATTCATTCAAATGCATGTTATATTCACTTAACGTGTGTCCTATTCATTTCAATGGGTGTCATATTCATTCCATTGCATGTTCTATTCACTTCAAAGTGTGTCATATTCATTTCAATAGATGTCATAATTATCTCAATGCATATCCTATTCATTTCAATGTGTGTCTCATTCATGCCAATACATGTTATATTCACTTCAATGTGTGTCATATTCATTTCAATGAGTGTCATATTTATTCCAATGAATGTTATATTCACTTCAACCTGTTTCATATTCATTTCAATGGGTGTCATATTAATTCCAATGAATGTCCTATTCACTTCAACATGTGTTATATTCATTTCAATGGGTGTCATATTCATTCCATTGCATGTCCTTTTCACTTCAACATGTGTCACATTCATTTCAATGGGTGTCATATTTATTTCAATGCATGTCCTATTCATTTTAACGCATGTCTTATTCATTCCAATGCATGGTATATTCATTCAAATGCATGGTATATTCACCTCAACGTGTGTCATATTCATTTCAATGGGTGTCATATTCATTCCATTGCATGTTCTATTCACTTCAAAGTGTGTCATATTCATTTCAATGGATGTCATAATTATCTCAATGCATTTCCTATTCATTTCAATGTGTATCTTATTCATTCCAATACATGTTATATTCACTTCAATGTGTTTCATATTCATTACAATGGATGTCATATTCATTCCAATGAATGTTATATTCACTTCAACCTGTTTCATATTAATTTCAATGGGTGTTATGTTTATTTCAATGTGTGTCATATTTATTTCAACGTGAGTCATATTTATTTCAATGGGTGTCATATTCATTCCATTGCCTGTCCTATTCACTTCAACATGTGTCATATTCATTTCAATGGGTGTCATATTTATTTCAATGTGTGTCATATTCATTTCAATGGGTATCATATTTATTTCAACGTGTGTCATATCTATTTCAACGTGTGTCATATTTATTTCAATGGGTGTCATATTCATTCCAATGCAAATACTATTCACTTCAACGTGTTTTATATTCATTTCAATGGGTGTTATATTTATTTCAACGTGAGTCATATTTATTTCAACGTGTGTCATATTTATTTCAATGTGTGTCATATTTATTTCAATGGGTGTCATATTAATTTCAATGGGTGTCATATTTATTTCAATGGGTGTTATATTTATTTGAACGTCAGTCATATTTATTTCATCGTGTGTCATATTTATTTCAATGCGTGTCATATTCATTTCAATGGGTGTCATATTTATTTCAACGTGTGTCATATTTATTTCAATGCGTGTCATATTCATTTCAATGGGTGTCATATTTGTTTCCCACATGTGTCATATTCATTTCAATGGGTGCCATATTCATTCCATTGCATGTCATATTCACTTCAAAGTGTGTCATATTCATTTCAATAGGTGTCATATTCATTTCAATGCATGTCTTATTCATTGAATTTCAGTGTATGTCATACTCATTTCAATACATGTCATACTCATTTCAATACATGTTATACTCATTTCGATACGTATTATAGTCATCTCAGTGTATGCCTTACTCATTTCACTGCACGTTGTATTCACTTCAATATGTCACATTCACAAAGGTGTAATTTTGACTTGAACGGCCTCCCATAGTATCACCGTGTTAGTTACATAAGAATACTTGTTACAAACAGTTTGGTTAAATGAAGCTGAAAAACACATACAACAGTGTATCAGGTGCAAGGTGAAGTTTGGACCTTAGTCAAATGTGTCAAAGAGCCAAGTTCTGATCATTTTCTTGAAGCATTGGTGAGGTTGCTCGCTTCTAATGTGTGCCGGCAGAGCGTTCCAAATTGATGATGCGGCTACGTGGAAGGTGGAGCCACCCACCCTTTTACTCTTACAGCGAGGAACATTTAAACGTGTGCTGCTGCTTGATCTTAGAATTTGAGGTAGGACTTTTTGGGTCACACTGTTATTCAAGTAAGTTAGTCGTCCTTCTGGATACACTTGTGGGTCGTGGTAAGGGTTTTAAAGAGGATCCTTGCTTTGACAGGGAACCACTGTACTTCTTTTCGGATGTGGGAGATGTGATCCTTATGTTTTAGACCATGTGCTGCACGTAACACTTTGTTCTGGAGCAATTGCAATTCGGTAAGGTTTATTGTCGAGGTTCCCAGCAAGAGAATGTTATAGTAATCTAGTTTTGAAAGGATCAAGGCGCATGCTAGGGTTAAACAGTTCTGGGGTGAGAGGAATTGTCGGCTGAGTGGTATATGGTTTGTGGTGTAGGCTCTGAAAGATGATAGGGCGTTTATATGCCTAGTTATGGATAGCTTGGCCTCGAGGTAGACGCCTAGCGTTTTCACCTGTTTCAGGACTGGGATAGTGGTGCCATTGATGTTTATGCAGGAATAGCTGATATCAAATGATTTAAGGCAGACAGGCGAGCCCAGAATGAGAATTTTGGGTGTTCTCATCATTAAGACATAGGCTATGGGCGGCCATCCAGTTTTGGATGATCGTATAGCTCTTATTGATGGTGGCAGTCCCCAGTAAAGGGTATCAGTACCTGGGTATCATCTGCGAAATGTGTGTAGATAATGCCCATAGCATCTAAAGCTGTAAATAGTAGTTTTGTGCTTATATTATAGGGTGTGGGTCAGAGGCAAGATCCTTGAGGGACACCCAGCAATAGGTTCTGCCACCTTGTCACCGATGAACACTCTAGTGGTACGTTCAAATATGAACAATTTGATCAAGAGAGTGACTTCCGTGGAGAAGTTGACATTTTGGGTGAGTGCAAGACACAACTTGTCACGGTCTACCAAATCAAACACAGTGAACAGGTCAAGTAAAATTAAGATACCTATGTTACCAGAGTGTCAGATGTTATTCATCTGGGTTTTAAAATACAGTAGTGCTGTTTCTGTTCTGTGTTTGGGGCGGAAGCCTGATTGTCTAGCTCCCAGAAGGTGGTTGCTTTCCAGATAATGTTGGATTTGTGTGTAAGCTACTCTGTACATTTTTTTAAAGTAGAAATGGAACAGTGGTGATGGGACGGTAGTTGGTAGGAGTAGTGGGACTGAATTGGAGGCAAATGAAGTGTTAATGCACTTAGTGATAACGGGTACTAGGACAGGCACACAGAGTTTAACCAGCCAGACAGGGAAGCTGTCGCCTTTGCAGTGAGAGGGTTTGAGGGTAGCGATAGTGGAGAGTATCTGTTCTCGGGATACTTTGCTGAATTTTAATTTGGGGAAGGTGACTTCAGCATTAGGGCTAGGTAAGTGTGAGCGTGTACTTTGCTAGCTAGTGAGTCTCTCTTAGTCTTTATTTTCTCTTGTAGGGTGTGGATTCTTTGTGTCAGTGGCCCTCATTACAAGTCAGGCGGTGGACCATGGTGCTATTAGCCGGAATCCGCCATGGTGGATGGTGGAATTACCGCCCCTTTCCAAGGTGAGTGGGGCGGTAATTCCCATTTACCATTTGCCCTTCCCCATTCCCATTTTTGCCCCATAGGGCATAATGGGGATGGGGAAGGTGCTAATTACGGCCAAGGCCAAAGTTACCAAGGTCGCTTAGTGTCTTGGACTTTAACGCCTGCAAAAAGCAGGCGTTAAAGTGTAAATCAGGCGTTAAGGGTTTAACGGCCCCGACACTCTTTACGGCGCCGTTAACCCCTTAACGCCTGACTTGTAATGAGGGCCAGTGTGTTTTTAATAGTAGTGCACCAAGTTTTATCTACTTGGCATGTGTAGCTATAGGGACATGTGTTTCTAGTTCCCTAAGTATGGTGAAGAGCTCTTTAGTGCTGTAGGCTGCATTGGTAATATGGGAGTTGAACAAATTTGCTTTGTGTGCTACCACTGCAGATTTGGACGTTTTAGTGACTAGGTCTAAGGCATTGGTCAAAGAGATGGTGGGGTTCTTTTTGTGTGGGTGTTCTAGCACTCTTTTGTTATGGTGAAGGGTTGTAAATTCTTCATCAAACCAGTTGTTCGCTCGCTTAGGTTTCTGAGTTGGGCTACTATGTCAAGTGTGGATTTTAGATATGCATGATAGAGAGTGGAGATGTTATCAGGGCTAGAATTGGTAAGTGTGAGTTTCTTAAGCGCACTTTTAAGTAGTAGGTTAAGATTGTCGGCTGTGAGTTTGCAGGTGTCTCTAGTAGATATTGGGTTGAGACGAGAGAGCAAGGTAGCATGGATCTTGGTAGTCAGGAGGTCGAAAAGTATCTCTGACCAGGTGAATTCAGAGATGGATTCTGCATTGATGGTTATGTTGGTTGTAAGAATTCAATACAGGATTCTGCCCTTATTGTGTGCAGGAGTGTTGACAATTTGTGTGAAGTGCATGTTGTCGAGGTCCAAGGCGAGTGCCACAGCTTTGGAATCCGTTTTGTCATTAAATCCAAGGTTAAAATCCCCTAGGATAATGAATTTGGTAAGAGGTTTCAATAGAGGAGTAATGAGCAGGGGGATATCGAGGTCAGGTTTGTTATGATATGATATGATATTTATAATGCGCTTAATACCCAAAGGTTTCGAAGCACAGACCCGAGGATCGAACCTGTGGTGCTCCGTGTCGTCTTGCTTCTAAGGCAAGCACGTTGCCCCTGAGCTATCCTCCTGAAACTATGTGTTGGTGTTATAAGGTTGTCAGTAGATTAGGAGGAAGTTATAGGTTGTTTTGGGGTCAGTAGTGACCTTCAAGAGAAGGAGCTCATAACCTGGAATGGAATCTATGGGCAGGGTCTGATTGGCAAGGAAGATTTGGAGATTACTGCTACTCCCCGCACTATGGCATCATGGCGGTCTGTTCTGAGGATAGTATAGTCTTGTGGGATGGCGAGAGCAAGGGATGGGCCTGACGCTGAGTGTAGCGAAGATTGCGTGATGAACAAATGTCTAATTGTTGTTCAAGCAATAAATTGTGAATGTCGATGGTGTGAGCTCCTATGGAGCAGGCATTTATTAGAGCACATTTTAGCCCTTTGTTTGTGTCTACTGGGTGAGACAGGATGTCAGTGTCAATTGTGGAAGGCATAGATATGCAGGGGTCCTTAACGGTTGTGATCTCATGTGCCATTTGAGAGGTTGGAGGCTTGCACCGTATTGTGGTGTTGGGAGGGTTAGGGGGCAGGATGAGTTAATATGGCAGTAATTCGAGCTTGTGGTTGCCACTAGTCTGGCTAGTCTAACTAAGCTAGTGAGAGTATAGTGGTGTGAAGTAAGAGTGATAACATTCTTGATCAAAGGCGTGTGAGATGGGGTGTGCCTAGATAAGGTACAGTTAGCCTATTCTGTTGTGTGATAATGGTTTTTACTGTGGAACTTGTACCTTGTGGCTAAGGGCACCGTTTTGGTAACAGGAGTGTCTTAAGGGTGGCCTTGGACCTGGTCTCGATTGGGGGAGAGGTAATCTAGGATAGCTGCAGCAAGGTTGTCAATGGCTTGTACAGGGGGCATTGCTAGCGGAACATTTGGTGATCGCTAAATTGCTAGGTTTGATATCTGCTATGCGCTCAATGGGTGGCGGGGTCCGTAGTCATGTGAAGGGAGGTGTTGAGGGGAGGAAAGGCCTAGGACAATGGAAGGTAGAGGGGTGGGTGCAATATATGCGAGCATGGCCAATTCTGACCTCAACATTGGTGCCAACAGTACAAGGCAGTACGCTAGGCTAACCTTGGTATTCTTTGTCCCAACGAACAGCGGTTTCCTGCGGCACATGCGGAAAGCAGCGGAAAGCTGCCGAGAGCTCATTCTGCCTTAATGTCCTGTCTTTGGGGATGGCTGGCTTCACCATCCGGCTTGGATGATGCATTGGTGTAGGTCCATGTGGCAGCCAATCATGGGGCTGAACAGGCATGCATACAGAAGGACAGGCATCTGGCCCTTCTAACCGTACCTACCCAACCTCCACCTTTGACACAGTACAACGAGCACTATAATGAATACAACCAGCATATGGAGCTCCAGCCGTATTATCTCATTATAGAAGGATAAGTATTACCATACTTTGAAAGCCTACTTCCAAGTAAGGCACAATACAGATTAGTCCTAGTATATAATGGACAGTCATGATTCTGTTAATGACAGAGGTGAGAAATATGCACTCTCTTCTCTCGTTTATTTTATAGCAACAAGAAAGTAAAAAAAGTGTAAAGAAAAACACAATTACTGCTCCCAGAATTCAGAGTCCATACTACTCCCTTCTCCTCATCCAATCAAAGGTCATTATATTATATTAGATGTGCTGGTGAGCAGTTTAATATCTTGAGCTCCCCCTCAAATTCTAATATCTTCTTTGTCCTGGGCAATAACCGTTTCTGCATTTGCTGCATCGCAGCCTATTTTTCTGGGCATTCACTTCCTGTTCCTCCCACCCTCCTCCCATCCCATCCCCAACTCCTGATTGGGCAAGTGGGACGGTGCTTGGAACTCTGGTGAGTGTACCCCTTAGACTACACTCGGCACAGCTTTTACTTTCCTATGGATGTGCTGGTGAGCATTTTAATATCTTGAGCTTGTCCTCAAATTGTAATATCTTCTTTGTCTTGGGCAACAACCTTTTTCTGCATTTCCCATATTGTGGCCTGGTTTCTGGGAAATTGCATCCAGTTCCTCCCTTTCTCCCTTCTCCCACCCCACCCCAATCCTTCATTGGGCAAGCAGCCCCAGTAAAGCGAATCCAGTGGGGCAGCCCCACTGCCCGTGCAGCCCTTGTGGGGACGGGCACCAAGGCAGCTTCTACCGTAGCAACTCTAAACTGTGTTTGTCTGTGTTCTCCAGTGGAGCATGCAGCACAGCCATCAACCACCAACAACTGACAAGGTAAGAAAGATGCAGGCGAGGAACAGCCATTACTGATTTCTATTTAACTGTCCTTCAGTTGTATTTTATCCATATCTAGCATTAGATATATTGTCGTAGTTAGCCGTGTTGGGCTTTTCTGCCTCTATCTGAGAAGGTCGAATCTGGGTGTTTTGCATTGCTGTGTGTTTTAAATTTAGGCTTTTCTCCCTCTATCTAGAAAAGTCAAAACTGGGTGTTTTTTATTGCCTGTATTTTTGAAATGTAGGCTTTTCTCACTCTATCTAGGAAAGTCAAATTTGGGGGGTTTCATTGTGGTGTATTTGAAATTAGACGTTCCTCCCTCTATCTCTTTAGCAAGACTTTTTTAATCTGTCTCCCTTATCCTGGACACATGAATAGATTGTTGCATTGCTGCTGTGTTGAAATTGGGCATTGTTCACTGCAGTTCTCCTTCTCCCCGCCTCCCTCTCTCTACACTTTCCCTCCATGGTGCTTTCAATTGCCTGTATCTTCTCTAACTGCTTCTCTATCGCCTATCCTATCTCCCTTTCAAAGTATGGAAGGAAAAAGTTCAAGAAGGATCTTCTGGTCTCCAATCCAGGCCTGCCCATCGCTGACACCTATGTCAACTCTTCTTCCAGGCAGACTGTTACTGACATCCTCTTTGCTGGTCCCTTTTTGGATCTTTGGATTCGCAATCTGGTCTCAGTGCTCTCCCCGTTCTCTTCCTCAACTATTAATGGTAGCATGTGTTGAGAAGCACTCCTTCCATACTTCCCTTCCTCTAGGGCCATATTAATGTCTACCTGAAAGGCACTGTCGTGGTCCGCGGCTCTCAGCCCAACCTCCTCCTTCTTGATAGGCATCTTCTGTCTCTCATCAGCCTCCTCCCTTCTCCAGCCACTCCTCTTTCTGCCACCCCTCTGGCCCCTATGACACCACTAACGGGTGTATCACATTCCTGTACCCCTCAAAGACCTTCGAAAGTGGCAGCCATCTCCACTGAGCTACCCTCAACTTTTTCTCAGATGCCAAACCCTTCTCTGACATCTGTCGTCTTCTTGAAGACCTCGACGTCCTCGCTCTAACCAAGACATGGTTCATGACCATCTCTGTCACAAGTTTTGAAACTCTCCTCCCAGAGGGCTACACTATCCTCTCTAATCCCAGGCCTAACTAATCTGGGGTCGGAGTGGCCCCGTTCTTCCCTGAATGGGTGCTTGCTACTATCATAGCCATTCAGTCCTACTCCTCCTTCAAATGCCTTGTCTGCAGGCTGCGTGTCTCTCCTATCCTCTCTTTGACACTGGCCACCATCTACAGGCCCCTGGTTGAGTCTCCCTCTTCCTCCCAGAGGTGTCTGATCTCACCTTGTCTCTCCTGGCCTCCACCTTCAAGCTTTTGCTCCTTGGGGACTTCAATATTCACCTTGACTCCACTGACGTGCCCTCTGGACTCTTCCTCCGATCCAACATACTCAGCTGGATGCACCTTGGATGTTCTCATCTCTGCAGACATCCCCATCTCCAACCCTCTTACTACACCTCTCTCCTGGTCTGATTATGCTCTCCTGTCCTCTCACCTGGACCACCTGAGTCTCCCGGCTAAGCCTCAGCCCGCACTGCCAGTCTCCTTCTCCATCATTCGACCTATGAAACTAGCGTCAGTTGTTGTTTTTGTCACCACCTTCATTCCAACTCCCTCTGACTCTCACCCTGACACAGCCCTTACTAAACTTCAACTCTCCATCTTCAACACTTTTGACATTCTTGTCCCTGTCATGAGTCTGCATGAAGCCTACCTCTAAGTGCAACATCTGGTTTGACTATGTCTGGGCTCTCTCAAATGCAAGTGTAGAGCTGCTATGTGAAAGTGGCAGGCTTTGGGCACATACTATAACAGACCGGCTTGCCGCCTGCTCCAAATGCATACAGACCAGCCATCCACTTGAAGAAGAGGGCCTATATTCAACTCTGCATCTCTCAGGCCACTTACAACTCGCTGAACTTTTCAAAATCTGCAAGGAACTCACCAATTCTATTGCAATCTCCTTTTCCATTCTATGACCCTCTTCACTGGCCTCTCACTTCGTCATTAAAAGTCAGGACAATCTGTCCTCATTCTCTCTCCTCTACACCAATCCCTTCTCCCACACCCACTCTCAGGCCCTCCTCGGCCTACCCCTCCCCTTCCCTCCTTCTCTCCTGTATAACATGATGAGTTCTCTAGACAAGCCAGCTCTATTAAAGTCTCATGCAACATTGCCTTCCTTGCTCCAGCCTTGTCTGAATTCTGTAATCATTCCTTTGCTATTGGATTCTTCCCACTACTTATCAAGCACTCCCCTGTGCACCCTCTCCTCAAAAAGCCTACTGCCGACCCCTCTGTTCTGTCTAACTACCGTCCTACCTCCATTACCGCCTTCCTTGGCAAACTCTTGGAGAATCTGGGCATCTCCCAGCTTATCCAACACAGAATCTCTCGGTTGTCTTCAGAAACACCAGTCTGGCTTCAGAGCAGCCAGAGGCATGGCAACTGCACTCCTGAATACCCATGAAGACATCCTCTCTAATCTCGATTGCAACTCTCCCTCTGTGCTCATCCTTCTTGACCTTTCCTCTGCCTTCAATATGGTCAATCATGCCACCCTTATAAATCGACTCTGTGATACCCTTGGCATCACTGACCTTGCTCTGGACTGATTGACCTCCTTCCTCTCTGAACAGCCTTCCCAGGTTCAACTGGGCCCTTTTTTCACACCTCCATCTCACTCTCCACCTGTGGTGTACCCCAGGGCTCTATCCTCCCACCTTGGCTTTTCAACATCTACCTTGTCCCTCTAGCCCACTTGATCTCTGCCTTCCCTCCTAACTTCCAGTGTTATGCAGATGACATGCAGCTCTCTATCTAGCTGCCCACCACTGTCTCCTCCTTTTCCTCTCTCATTCCTGACTGTCTTTCTGATATTCAGGCTTGGTGCACTTCTAGCAATCTCTGCCTTAATGCTAGTAAGACTGAGATCTTTCTCATTGCAACCCCAGCTCCCTACTTCCCTGCTACAGTCTGGCCGACCTACATTGGCCCCCTCCCCTGACCCTCCTGTGAAGCAAAAAACCTTGGTGTCATGTTCGACTCCTCTTTCTTCTTTTCTTCTCATATGAAAGACCTTGCCAAGAAGGCCCATTTCAGCTGCATGTCTCAGAGGCATTATCCCTTTCCTCACACTGACCCAGAAATCTAATGAATTCTGAACTCTGGTCCTCTCTAGGCTAGAGTACTGCAACAGCCTCTTCCTCAATCTGCATAACTCCTCCCTTCACCCCTTTCAAATAATCCAGAATAGACTGTGAGACTTACCCTTGGCCTTTGGCCCAGGGACCGCATATCTCCAGCCGTAACATCTCTCAATTGGCTTCCAGTTGCTGAGAGGATCAAGTTCAAAAACCTCTGCATCACCCGCAAGGCTTTCTGGGGCCATGGACCCTGCTACATTCAACCATTACTCCATAAATACCTCCATGCTAGAACCCTTCAGTCTTCTAGCTCCAACTCCCTGCAGATCAGGCTTTTTTTCCAAGCAGAGAGTGAAGGGGAAGATCTCTTGCCTCAACAGCTGCCTCGCTCTTGAATGGCCTACCTGCCCCTCTCAGACTTGAGCCAGACCTTAAGTTCCAGAAGCTTCTCAAGACTCTCCTTTTCTCTTCCTCCTTCCCCCTCCCTCTCCACTGCTATTGTCCCCCTTTGCCTCTATTGACTGGCTGTGTGGCGCCTTCATATTCTTACAGGGCACCAGGCCCTTCGCAACCAGTCTACCCTTGCACTTGGTCCCTCCTGATCCTTCCCCCTAAACACAAACTGTACTTGTACTCCCGGGCTCCTTCCCACTGCACTTGCCGGGCTGGGCCTGCACCTCTTGATCCTTTCCAGCCCCATCTCTCGCACTTTCCACATGGAACTTCTTCTCCTGCACCCTCTGCATTGCCCTGGCACTTGTCCACCTTGCCCCCCCTTGGCACTTGCATAACTCATGGGCCCTTCACCCTGACCGGTACTTCCCCCATCCCGTCTCCCACGCACTTCTTGTTACCGCACTTGCACGATCCAAATGTCACAAGGCATAGTAGGACCATTTTTGGTTCTTCTTCATCCCTGACCCCCCGGACCTCCCTCCTGTCTTGTGATGCCTTGAAACACCTTGGTGTATAGGCACATTATAAATACACAATAAATAAAATATATGAATAACTAAGGATCTCTGCACACAAGGAAGCCTCCTCTTTTCTGCTGGCGGCAACAACACTAGGAAATATACTACTCAAGAAACCACCCAAACATGAAGAACCAGTCATCATCAACGTCCCACTCCAGAACTTTTGATATAAATTCTGCCCTTCTGCAACCCCCTCGTCTAGTAGGAGAAAAGACACAAGCGCATTAGTCAAAGGGCAGGATTGTAGAATGGGATATTTCTCAACGTTTACGCCATGGTGGTTGGCGGACTTACCGCCCCATTCCGGCCTAGGCGGGGCGGTAAGTCCCCAATCCCCATTTACCCTTCCCCATTCCCATTTTTGCCCCATAGGGCATAATGGGAGTGGGGAAGGCGTTAATTACGCCACCGTAAATTACGGTGGCGTAATTAACTCCATGGTCCCTTAGCGCCATGGATTTTAACACCTGCTAAAAGCAGGTGTTAAAAGCACCATGGCGCTAGGGGACCTCGTAATTGGCGGTAAGGGGTCGGCGCAGCTAACGCTGGCGTTAACCCCTTACCGCCAGGGTCGTAATGAGGCCCAAGGACTTATTGGTACTCTAAGGCATGGCACAGAGGCTCCTATTATGGACATTTCAAACTATACCATGAGTACAGCTGAAGCATGCACAACAGGTTTGCAATTAAAGGTGTAAAACGTTGAAGCATTGGTCCAACCAGCCACATTGAGAATATCCTCTAGCCATGCAAAAAGCCCAAAAATGTAAACTGTCATTAATTTAGTATAACACGTTTAATGCTGGTGACCAGTCTCTAACCACAAGACTGGGATTCAAACCTGTGTTGCTCTGCACTGTCTTGCTTCCAAGAGAAACTTGCTGCACCTGAACTATCTGAAAAGATGCCAGCAGGCAACCGCTGCCTGTTCATAACATTTTAGACGCTGCACTACACACAACTGTGGATTGTTCAGAACTGTGGAAATATCAATGACCTTCGAAGTTTTTGTGTGAAGAAACAAATGAAAGGAAACCCTAGAAGAGGTAATTACCTGAGCCTGGTCATACGGTACTTACCGAAAAATCAGGACAACCAATTTCACTGAAATGTTTTTCAGCGACAAATGGATCTTAACCGACCATTATAAAAAAAGGCTAAGGACCAGATTGACGCCTCAGAGTCGGGAGTAATGCGGCAATGGAGTAGTCATGATATATAGACCTTTCAACAACTTATAGACTAAAGTGTGCTCTCCCATTGGAAACCCCGCCACCAAATCATGATAAGAGGACATCTCTGAACAATAAGGATTCACCATATGGATTGAGGTGGATCCTACTAATTCTGTTGGAAATTCACAATTGTTACCACAGGGGCATGATGGAGATCACAATCCCCTTGATAATACCAGCATACCCGGGCTGCCCAAGCTGACATATAGGATGTAAGTGCTGAGTGCCTAGATCGCATGACAAGTGCTTCAGCCAGCTGAGACATACCAAGTGGGGCTGAATGGTCCCTGAAATTGGCCAGGCGACCAGACGGAGTGAGCCAGCTGGAACGAAAGAATGTGTTTTCCTATTGGGACCCCACAAGATATCAGGATGTATCGAGATAAGAAGTGTGATGTCTTTCAACAGCTGAAGCACTATCGGGTACCAAGTCTGCGGAGGCCACAATGTGGCAACCAGTATCAACTTGGCACTCTGAGACAGGAACTACAACAGATCTCTAGAGATCATTGCAAATGTGTTGGATAGCATACATGACACACATGACCCATGCCTGGAGAAATGCATCTGTTACTAAGGCCTCTGGGTCTGGTTTCCAGCTGAAGAACTTTGGAAATTGGCATTTAGGTAGATGCAAAAAAATATAAATGGAAATGACCCCATACATATTGAAGGATGGGGAACACCCTGGACAACAACTGAGAGTCCACTGGCTCTAGCCAATGTTTCATGGACCAATCCACGATCACATTGGGCACTCCTGGAATTAAGACTCCCCGCACCTTCAGTTGTCAGGGCAGGCAGAAGTCCCTAAATTCTTTCACTAGATCTGAGTGCCCCCTAGTTTGTTGCTATAACAGCAGACAGGCTGTCCATCTGAAGAGTGATGGAACAGTGCCACTCGCCTTTCGCAAAGATCCAAATAGCAAAGGATCCTGCAAGCATTTCTAAACAATTGATATGCTTACTCGACTCCTCGTAGGATTACCGAACTCTGGTGGAAACCACACCACTGTTAATCCTTGATCCACTGATCAAGCAACCATTTAAAGAAAGTTCTTCCCCTTTACCTGAGAAGTTTCATGCTCAGATTGTGACACCAGGTATCAACGGTAGCATTGATTAACACAATGTGATCTTATTTCCTCCAACGCTTGCAAGGCTGCAAAACGCAGCAGTGCACCTGGCGAAACATGTCCCTTTTGGAAGATGGGTAACCAGGGCACGGCAATCATTACACTGGTTGCCTACTGAAGCAAGGGTCAAGTCATTGTGCATGATTCATCGTGCCCGAAATGGCAAAGGGTGCCTAGCCATTGAAGAGAAACTTCATAGTTATAATTCTAGTCAAACTTTAAGATCCACAAATACCTCTCTTTTTTGTGTGCCTAGGTGCAAAAGAGAACGGCTGCATGGAATCGCCTTCTCCGTGGCTGGGCCCAGGCTATGGAATTTTCTGCCGTACATTTAAGAAATAATGATGACTTTGCATCATACAGGAAGGAGCTCAAGACCTTTCTTTTTATATAGGGGGTTCCCTTTCTTCTGGTATCTCTATTCTACTCATCCCTTGGTTTAAGCACCATGATGCCTTTGGCGAAAGGGCGCTCTAGAAGAAACAAACTGATTGATTGATTGACTAAGGCTGACATCGGATCCCAAGACAAGATTTGGGGCAGTACCGAAAATGGCTGTGCCATTCCAGGCACACATGTGTTGCAGCCACCTGTGCAACTCACGATATGCTACTGAAGAAAGAACCCAGGGAAAATAGTCTGTGCCTGCGTAAAGCTTTTTTTTCTTCTTTTTTAAAATTTCTGCAGGGTTCTGTAATGCAATAGTGCTGGACATCTTGTCTGATTCAATGAAATTAAAAGTCCCACAATTTTGGCTGTCTGCCTCAGCAGAAGGACTCAAGCTTTCAAGGTGCACCGTAATTCCTGCTTGATGCCGTGCACTTTCTCCATGTGGAGACAAGCGGTAGAAGTTACACAACCTATCATGAATCCCAGTAATTGAAGCTTATGGACCGGATGGTCTCTGCCTTGTCACAACTTATAATGAAGCCCAGATCCGTCAACAAATTGGCTGTCAAATGAAGAAATTCCCCAAGCAGAACTGGTTTTGATA